>NC_059258.1:3255070-3270070 GCF_017591435.1 Portunus trituberculatus
TGACACATACCTGACTCTCTCTCTTCTACATAAGGATTGGTGACACATACCTGACTCTCTCTCTCTCTCTCTTCTACATAAGGATTGGTGACACATACCTGACTCACTCTCTCTTCTACATAAGGATTGGTGACACATACCTGACTCTATCTCTTGTACATAAGGATTGGTGACATACCTGACTCTCTCTCTTCTACATAAGGATTGGTGACACATACCTGACTCTCTCTCTTCTACATAAGGATTGGTGACACATACCTGACTCTATCTCTTGTACATAAGGATTGGTGACACATACCTGACTCTCTCTCTCTTCTACATAAGGATTGGTGACACATACCTGACTCTCTCTCTCTTCTACATAAGGATTGGTGACACATACCTGACTCTCTCTCTCTTCTACATAAGGATTGGTGACACATTCCTAGTTCTATCTGTCTTCTACAATCTTTCTTCTTTATTTCCATCTCCCTATGACCTGAACACACTTATGAGGGAGAATCATTAGAGTTATTTCTATCTACCTATTTATATATTCTGGGATAATGATTCTCTCTTTATCTGTCTATTATATCTATCACACCTATCTATCTATTTCTACAAGCTAAACAAAGTCATGAGATCTACATAAGGAAATCCCTGAATAGTCACTAAATAAAACACGATTAACACAAAAACAAAGCAAATCCGTATATCAGAGGCACTGGGAGGCACAGGGAGGCACCGGATGGCACTCACCAGGGGGTTAGTGGTGAGCTCAATGTTCTGCTTTGCCAGGCACCGACGGATGGCTCTGAGGGTGCGCACGTTTGGCCCCCAGCGATGCATCATCTTCTGAACGTACTGGTTGTTGCCTGTGAAACGCATGTCGTCATTCACGCGGCATTCAGGCTGTGGGGACCGGGCGGGAAGGGGGGTTAGTGTGACATACAGACATACAAACAGACACACACAGACAGATAGATAGTAGACAGATAGATAAACAGATGAGAGACAAACAGGTATATAGATAAACACAAACATACACACAGAGATAAACAGATAGAAACATAGATAAATAGATAGACAGATAGATAGATAAATAGACAGATAGATAATTTATTGACCGCAGTGTAGAGCAAAATCAATCTTAACTGAGAGAGAGAGAGAGAGAGAGAGAGAGAGAGAGAGAGAGAGAGAGAGAGAGAGAGAGAGAAAATAAGACTAGAAACACATATCCACATAAAACAAACAAAACAAACACTACAATTTGAGAAAGAAAAACAGAAAAGAAGAAAAAAAAAGAGAAAAAGAATCAAAAGACAAACAACCCACACCCAAACACACCCGAACACCTTGACACCTCCACCTACATCCCAAACCACCTTTATCCACCTCTCACCTTAAAATTACTAGGTGGAACAATGCGACACAGCCCAAACTGCTCCGCCTCTGGTCTAATCTTCTCTATATAGTCAAGCGGATCAGTAAATTCCTCCTCGGATGGGAAGAACGAGGGCGCCCTTGTAAGGATGGAGTTGTCACATGTGTACCCAGCGTTAGGATCTGCCAGGGTCTTGTCGGCCAGGCTGCCACTCGCCCCTCCTGTCCCTAAGCTGCTCTGGCTGGCCGGGGTGCTGGGGGCTGAGCTGCGACTGGCACTGGAAAGAGGTTTATTTGGCACTGATGAGAGGGTGCCATGGTGAGTGTGTCTATGTAACTCACTAGTTTGGCACTGTGATGAGCTATGATGGTGCCATGGTATGTGAAAATGTCTATGTTGTTCAGTAGTCTGGCACTGTGATGAGATGAGAGGGTACCATGGTGTGTGGAAATGTCTCTGCTGGTCAGTGGTTTGAGTGGCACTGAGATAACCTGAGAGGCACTGTGATGAGTTGAGAGGGTGCCATGGTGTGTAGAAATGTCCTTGCATGTCACTAGTTTGTGTGGCACTGAGATATGCTGAAAGGCACTGTGATGAGCTGAGAGGTTACCATGAGGTGTGTGTGTGTGTGTGTGTGTGTGTGTGTGTGTGTCATTGGCTAACCTCATGCTGAAGTCGAAGGTGCTGGCCGGAGACTGTCTGCGGCTGCGGGAAGACAGGCGGTTGCTGCGCTGTGAGGGTGTGGAGGAGGTGGTGCCCTCTGAACTCTGGGAGGGCGTCGGGCTGTGTGGTGACGGAAAGAAATGAGATATTCATTTTATTTTTACTTTCACTTTTCTATGTGAAGGAAACTGGCCAAGGGTAACAAAACAGATTAAACAGAAGAGGAATTGAGTTTTTGAGGCATTAAATTTTCTCTGCCACTATCCAGAAATATTAACCTTTTCAGTACCATGAAGCATTTACATATTCATTCTGCTGACTATTTAGTGATATTATACAGCTTCAGAAACTTATGTGGGGGTTAAAATAGTGAAGACTGTAGCCATTAATCTTCTGACTTCCATAGACACTCCTAATGTCAATAAAATGGTCTAATGGTACACAAATCTCAAGGTAAAAATGTGTCCCAGTACTGAAGAGGTTAAGAGGTCAGGTTAGGTTAGGATAGCAAGAAAACCAACAGCACCACTACACCCACCTGGTCAGCCTAGGGGGCGGCCATCCCCTGAGGGTATCTGGGGACATCTGAGGGCTGAGGGGCGCCTCCGAGGAGGAGCTCCAGCCCTCTTCCTTGGCCAGGGCCACGGCCGCCCTCTTGGCTCGTCTGCTGCGTCTCAGTTCCTCAATTTCCTGAAGGTCTGACTCCGTGGCGCGGGTGGAGGCCAGAGTGGTGGCTCGCCCACTTCTCCTGCGTGTCGGGGGCTGCTCCTCCTCCTGCCCCCGTCCCTCCTGCCGCGCCCTGCCCCGCCCCGGCTTGCCCCGCTGCCCCATCGCTCTCCGGTTCCTGTGTGACGGCAGCAGCAGTGGTGGTGATGGCCGCTGTGGTGGTGGTGGTGGTGGTGGGTGTGGCGGTAGTGTGGTGTCTATGAGAAGGTACATGAACAGGCTTAGCATTCTTACTGGCACTGACTAGGCTGGTAGTGGTGGTGGTGATGGTGGCGGTGGTGATGGATGTGGTGATGGTGGTGGTGGATGTTTGGGTTGGTAATACTGGCACTGTGGGTGAGGCTGAGGTGCATGGGGGTGTGGTGACTGTCATGGTGGTGGTGGCGGTAGTGGTGGTGATGCTGGGCTGGGTGGTGACGGTGGTGGCAGTGGTGGTGGTGGAAGAGGGGACAGTGGTGGTGAGCGTGGCAGTGGTGGTGAGGGCTGTGGTGGTGGTGGCGGTGGTGGTAGTGGCAGTGGTGGTGGATGGGGTGGGCACAGTCCCAATGGTGGTGGTGGTGGTGTTGGTGGTGGTGGGGCAGCAGGTTGTTGCTGCTGCTGCTGCCACACACTCCTGGGGCTTGGGGGGAGGCCTAACGGCGGCAGCAGTGGTGGTGGTGTTGGTGGACACTAGGGGGGTGATGGGGGGCTTGATGGGCTTGACGGCAGCAGTGTTGGGTGGGGGGGCAGCCAGGCCCTGCTGCAGCTTCTGCTGGTGTTGCTGGGCCAGCTGTGCTGCCTGCTGCAGGATCATACCAGCCTCAGCAGCCCCCACCAGGCCCTGGGTTTTGGCTAGCATCTGCTGCACCAGCTGTGCCGGCAGCTTCTCCCCCAGGGCAGCCATGGCCAGGGGCAGGTAGTAGAAGGGTGAGGCGTTGGGCGGCAGCGGGAACTTGGCCGGGCCGTCCGTCTGCGTGCCGCTCTCGTTGGCCCGCACACCGCCCTCCTCTGCCGCCGCTGCCGCCACACCCTCATCCATGTCACACTGGATGGCGATGGATGCGCTGCTCACATTCCTCCTGCCGCCATTCTTGCCACCGCAGCTGCCGCTGCCACTGCTGCTACTGCTGCCGTTGCTGCTGCCATTCTTACCACTGCTGCCGGCCTCCTTGTCCTCAGACTCAGCCCCCACCCTGGTCCCCTCCTGGGGTGTGGTGGGGGGCGACTTGGTGGTCTTGGTGGCACCTTTGGGCGGCATTGTAGTGTTGTCTGGCACAGTGGGCCCAGCAGCCCTACTGGCCAATATAGGCTGGGTGCCGGTGCCAGTGGTGGTGGTGCCAGTAGCAGTGGTGGTGGTGGTCTTCTTGCCTACAGCAAGGGGCTGGGGCAGCACTCCCACTGAGGGGCGCGGTCTACCCACAATGAGGGGGGCCAGGCGCACCACGGGGCTCCTCATGCCCGGCACAGGAGTCCTGGCAGGGGGCTGCTGGGGCACAGGAGGCACCGGCTTGGCAGTAGTGGCAGCAGCATTGGTGGTGTTGGCGGCAGTGGTGAGGGTAGCGGTGGTGGTGGCAGCGGTGGGTTTGGCAGGTGAGGCGGCAGGTGAGGTTGAGGGTGAGGGCTGGATGTTCCTGATGCGCTGGGAGAAGGGCAGAGCATCCTCGGGCCGTGCCTCTTCCAGCTCAAAGGCGTACACGCTGCTCTCATGCAGGGGGGAGAAGGCCCCTGAAGGCCGCTTCACCTCAGACGTCCTGGTGCGGTAGATGGCTGCCGCGCCGCCACGTTTCTCCTCGCCACTCTTAGTCCTGAACAGACTGCGCCTCAGCAGGGGCTCCTTGCGCCGCCCACCCCGCTCCGCCTCCCCCTCTTCCCGCCCATTCATGCTGGCCACCACCGCTACTGCTGCTGCTGCTGTCTTGTCCCCGGCCCGGCCCTCCTCCTCGCCGGGGTGGGGGCCATCTGCCAGATTTGTCTTAGCCAGACTGGCTTCCACCTCATTCCTGGGTGTGGGGGTGGCCTGGTCCTGATCCCGGTGGGGCAGGGCAGTGTGGGTGGAGGCATCCACAGCTGTGGTGGGTGGGGTTGGGGTGGGGCACACACTCGGGGTGGGGATGGTGGAGCAGGGCTCAGTGGTAACAGCAGCCGGCCGCTCCACCTTTCTGATGTCCACCCTGGCGGCAGCCACTATTGGCCGCGGCCTGCCACCTACCACTGCACCGCCCCCAGCGGCCCTCTCCATGGTGTCCCGTGGCTGCAGGGGCACAGGGCAGGAGCCCCGCCCTGCCCCCACCTTGTGGTGTGTGATGCTGATGCTTGAAGACAGCCTGACAGGCAAGCCAGGTGGCCGGGTGACAGTGGACACGCGATGGGCCAGGGCGGAGGGCCACACAGGCTGTGGCGCCCCACCTATTGTGGTGATGGTGACGGGGCAGGGGCTTTGTGATGGTCGGCACGGTATCAGAGCAGGGGAGGTGCCCCGGGTTGTGGTGGGAGCAGGGCAGCTGTTCCTGTGGCCAGCCCTGCACACCTCAGTCACCCGCACATTGGCTGCAGCAATGCCCCGTCCCACCTCACCCATCTCCGCACTGCATGGTGTGTTGGCCACGCCCTCCACGTGGTTATGCAGCACCGGGCTGCTAGTGGTGGTGGTGGCAGTGGTGTTAGCAGTGGTGGTGGCAGTGGTGGTGGCAGTGGTGGTGGCAGTGGTGGTGGCGGTGGTGGTGGCGGTGGTGGTGGCGGTGGTGGTGGCGGTGGTAGTGGCAGTGGTAGTGGCGGTGGTAGTGGCGGTGGTAGTGGCGGTGGTAGTGGCAGTGGTAGTGGCGGTGGTGGTGGTAGAGGTAGTGGCAGTAGTGGTGGTGGAGGTGGTGTTTGCAGAGGTGGTGGTGGCAGTGGCTGGCGTGGTGGTGCATGGCCTGAGTGGTTTGGTGGTGGTGACGCCGGTGGTGCACACCGCTGCCACACCCTGGCCACCACACAGCACACTGCCTCCACCCACTGCCTTGTCCCCCAGCAGTGGCAGTGGCGGTAGTGGTGGTGGTGGTGGCGGTGGCTTGGTGGAGAGAACTATCTGTCCCTCTCCTCCTCCTACTACTACTCCTACTCCTACTCCTCCTCCTCCTCCTCCTCCTCCTCCTCCACCACCACCACCACCACCACTGCCACCACTACCATCACCGCTACCACCGCCACCACCACCACCACCTCTACCATTAGCAGGGGTGCCTGTCTGTGGTGTTTCCTGCACAGTGGTAGTGGTGCCATGTACTGTGCCTGACAGTAGTGCACCCTGGGCTACACCACTACTCAGGCAGGTGTTTGTAACACCACCACCCCCACCAGTAACTTGTAATGAGGCAGTGGTGGTGGTGGTGGTAGTGGTAGCAGTGGCAGTGGCAGTGATGGTAGTGGTGGCAGTGGTGGTGGAGAGGAGGGTGGCAGCAGCACAGGACACAGCCTCTGGTGCAGCGGCGGCAGCGGGCAGCAGTGTGTGTTGGTGTTGGGTGAGGGTGGTGGTGATGGGCTTGGCCAGCAGGCTGGCCTGGCCTGCCATGGTCTGCACGTGTGTGGTGGCCAGCGGCACTACATTGACGGTGAGGATCTGTGGTGCAGCGTGCTGGTGGTGGTGGTGGTGGTGGTGGTGGTGCGGCGCTGCCACCTGGCCCAAGGGCACCATGGGCCGCACCCCGCCACTGGGGGCCAGGCTAACCAAGGTGTCGGTGGTCTTGGAGGCCACCAGGGCCTGGGGCTTGGCAGACACCTTGCCCACCACAGCAGGGGCCAGCACCCGGGCCACAGCCCCCACACCACCTGCCAAGTGGTGGTGGTGGGGAGCACCCTGCTGGGGGGTGAGGGTGTAAGGGGTGGCAGTGGGTGTGGGGGAGGTGACAAACACGGGCTGGGTGACAATCTTGGCAGGGGAGGAGGGGGTGACCAGGTGGGTGGGGTTCAGCACAGCCTGGGTGATGACGGCCTGCATGGGCACCCCGTGGGCCATGGCTTGCACTGTCTGGATGGGCTGGGGCAGGGCCTGCATGGCCTGCACCGTGTGCACCGCCTGGCCCAGGGGCTGCACCTGGGCCTGCAGCATCGGGCCGGCCTGAGGGGCCAGCATGGGGGTGCCAGGGTGCAGGTGGGGGGCAGAGGAGGGGGGCTTGGGAGCAATTTGTACTGGCTTGGGGGAAGGCTTCTGTGTGCCGGGAGGCAGCACTGAGATGGACAACTGGGTGGCAGGGGGCACTGCGGCCAGGCCTGGTGCAGGGGAGGAGGAGGCGGAGGAGGAGGTGGGAGGCTTTGGAGCAATATAAAGCTGCTTGGGGCCACACTTGAGAGTGGCGGGGTCCAGGGGCTTGGGGCCACTGGTCACCACAGCACCACTGCTCACCGAGGACAGGGTCACGGCCTGGGGCACCCGGGAGACGGCCAGGGGGGACGGGAACCCCGGCCCCACCACACTGATGGCTGCTGGGGTCTTGACGGCCACCGGCAGGCTGGGCAGCACCGTCACCTGCTCCAGGGCTGCCACCTTGCCAGGCCCCACAGCAGCCTTCTGGCCAGCCGGCACCAGCCTGGCTGACACACACTTGCCCAGGCTGGGGAGGGGCTCCGGGGGCATGGCGGATGGGGGAAGAGCGGCGGGTGGGGCATCCTCACTGGTGGTGGATGGGGATGAGGATGAGGATGTGGATGAGGGGGTGGAGGATGAGGAGGAGGATGGGGGAGTGGGAGGAGATGAGGTGGGTGGGGCAGGGTGGCAGGGAGGCTGTTGTACTTTGGTCATGCCAGATCTCTGGGGTGCTGGAGGAAGAGGTGGAGGTGGAGGGGGAGGAGGAGGAGGAGTGGCAGGGTCCTGCACTGCCTCCCCTTCCCCCCCGAGTGCGGCTCCTAGGGGTGGTGGGGGGGTGTCGAGGGGCGGGGTGCCTGCTGGGGGGGCTACCGGGGGGGAACTTACTTGCCTCTGCTTGTCATCAGTCCAGGAGGAAAAGTCCCGCAGGAAGGTGGGTCTGTCCGGGGCGGGGGGCGTGCCAGGGCCCTCCGCCTTTCGCTGCAGGCTGCGCACCACGTCACTTAGCTTTTTGCTGGCTGTGCCTCTCCGGGGACTGGGGCTGCCCCCACCGCCGCCGCCTCCTCCCTGCCCCACCCCCCCTCTGGCTGCCGCACTGCCACCATCGTTGGGATTGGCAGTGTGGTCATCCCAGGTGTCGGCCTCGTCGCGGTCCGGGGGCGGTGCGACGCCGTTCTTGTCTGGGGACTTGTTGCCCATCATGAGGTCCTTCTCCATCTTGTCATAGTGGTCGCCGTCAATGTCCCGCTCAAAGTCCTTGGCTACGCTCTCCAGTACCTCATTCAGCTTGGCCTCGTCGTGGTTGCTGCTGCGCCGCCGCCCGCCAATGGACTTCCTGCGGTTCTGTGGGGCAGCAGCAGCGGTGGCCTTCTTGTCTTCCGGGGCAAGGGGCTCCGTGCCACCCAGAGACCCGCTGCGACTCCTGCTGCCACTGCGGGACTCTGCTGCCTCACTGCCGCTGTCAGACTTGTCAGTTGTGCGCCGCAGGGCCGCCTGCCTGGTGCTCTCCCGAGACACATGCTGTTCGGGCCGTCTCTCCTGTGTCACGGCCCGCCGGGACTTGCCTCCTGGCCCATGCAGGTTGTCGCCAGCATCAGGAGTCCTCTGGGGTGTGGTGGTAGGTTTGGCCTCCATCTTTATCTCCAAGGCTGCCTTGTCTTCCTTCTCATCCTTGAGGGCGGCGGCCTCCTCCTTGACGGCCTCCACCTTGCTGCAGTTTCTCTTGGCAGGCAGCATCTCCGCCTCCACCTTGGGCTTCAGGTCGTTAATGGTGACCAGGTCTGTCGGCTTGGCGATCTCCGGCGACACATCCCTCAGGGAGCCACCGCCACTGCTACTGCCACCATGCCCCTCCCCACCACCATGCCGGCCCACCCTGGTCCTGGCTGCCTTGTCATTCTCCTCTGACCTCCTGGCGGGGATGGCCTCAGCATGGCCAGCCCGCCTCAGCTCCCTCCTGGATCGAGTGTTGGTCGACAGCCGCTCACTCTCCTCCACCTCGCTGTCCTGGTGGCTGGCGGGGTCTGACCGGGCCTTGCGCCGCTGCTTGCCGGCCTCTGTCAGGCCATCCGTCTCCAGTGAGGCGCGGCGGGTAGGCAGCGGCGCCACCTTCCGCATCGCATCATCAGCGTCACTCCTCGTCCTCCGCAGGCTCCTGGAGGCAGCCGGTGTAGCCTCAGGGCGTGCCGTGGCTCTGGTGGTGCCCTCAGCTGTATCGCCTCGCCGGGGTCGCCGGCCGCCGCCTGACTCATCCTTAGCCGGCGTTCGTCTCGTCACCCGCACGTTCTCAGGTTCGGAATTCTGTCTGTCCGTCTCCGCCTCCCGAGCCTTCCTGAGAATCTTGCGGCCACCCGTCTTGCTCGGGGACTCTGTCGGGGATGCCTCGTGTGGCCCGGCACCGCCCTGCTGAGGCCTCTGTGCCCCGTCGCCTTCTTCTGAAAGACCACACCCATTACTGGCTCAGAACAACAACAACAACAACACACTTCACTCAAACCTTAAACACAAACACAAACAAACAAACAAACAAACCAAAGCCACACTTACTGGTCCTGTTATGCCCCTTGACATTTGCACCATTCCCTTCCTCCTCCTCCTCCTCCTCCTCCTCTTCCTCCTCCATTTGCTGCTCTTCCTGGTGTTGGTCCTCCTCCTCCCTGTGGTGGTCCTGTGTGGTGACCCCTGCTGCTGCCACTACTGCTGCTGTGAGGGACTTGCCATTGCCTCGCCCATCACTCACCAGGTGGAGGTAGGGTGCGGTGCCCTCCCTGCTCCTCCTACTGGGGCGCATGCGAATGACCGGCGTCCTTCTGCGGGTAGGTGGTGAGTGTTACTGGTTGTGTGTGTGTGTGTGTGTGTGTGTGTGACAGAAGGGAGGGTGATAGGCACAAGAGGTGATTGGTGGATTCAGACAAGATGAAGTGAAGGATAGAAAGCTTTACACAAGACAAAGTGAAAGGCAAAAAGGATCAGACATAAGACAAGGTGAAAAACAGAAAGAATTTGATGCAAGACAAAGTTGTTGGTCGAAAGAGAAAATGATTACCAAGAAGATGAGAGATTTAAACAAGACAAAGTGGTGGGAGAGAGAAAGACTGCGCATTATTCAGAAACATTTCCCTCTCTCACCATGCAACCATTTTCAAAGCCCACAGAGACAATCAAATGAGTTCTAAAGAGTGTTTCTCTTGTTGATAATGCAGAAAACAAGTCAACATGCCACTAGAATTACAGAAACATCCTTAAAAACTCATTACATCAATTAGAGCCCTTTGAAAATAGTGAAGGTGCAGCGTGGAAGTGTTCAGAATATGAGCCTTAGAGGGAAGACAAAAGGACAGACAAGTCGACGTACACAATGAGACAGAGAAAGGGACATGAGGATTAACAGATATACAAAATAAATAGGTATACAAAGGGACAGAGAGGCTAATGAAGATGATAAAAATTAACGACCACAAAAAAAAGAAAGAAAAAAAAAAAACACTCCCACAAAACCAAAACACACAAATCAACGAATGAATAGGTTTAGAGAGACAGACAAATGAAAATGAAAAATAATTACCAATCACAAAAACACACAAACCAATGAATGAATGGATTTAAAGAAAGATCAATGACAGACAGACAAATGAAGAGGAAAAAAAATACTTACAAAAAAACCACTTGCAATAAACAAACACACAAACCAACAGGTGAATAGATTTAGAGATAGACCAACAAAGATGAAAAACAATAATTACCAACCACAAACCAAAACAAAACACAAACCAAACAATGAATAAATTTAGAGATCAATGACAGAGACAGAGACAAATGGAGATGATAAAAAAACTCACCAAGCACAATAAGAAAAAGAAAAAACTCAAGACAGAAACACACAAACTAATGAATTTAAAGAGACAGACCAACAGAGATGAAAAATAAATATAAACCACAAAAAACACAAAAAACACACAAAATCAATGAATAAATAGACTTACCAACCACAAAAACACACACAAAACAAACACACAAACCAACGAATGAATAAATTTTGAGACAAGCCAACGAAAACTAAAAACAAACTACGACCAGAATAAACAAAACACACAAACTTACTCCTCCTCATTATCAGCATCATGTTCTTTGGTGGCAGAGCGTTCATCCCTAGCTGACCTGCGGCTTGGACTTGCTGAGTGCGGCGAGGGCTTGGCCGGCGTGGATCTTGTATTATGTGGCGACGAAGTGGAGGAAACCGTGGGGGAGGAAGTGGCGGAGGACCTATGGGGTGTGTGTGCGTTTTTACTGGGTGTGTGTGCATTCTTTGTGGGTGTGTTTGCTGGTGTTTCTGACCCTGAGGTAGATGTGACAGTGTTTTCCAGGCTTGTGTGGGGTGTACACTTGTCGTTCTCAAGGTGTGCGGGTGCGTCTGTCTTCCTGTGCGAATGTGTGGCAGCTCCCTTCTTCCCAGTGGGTGTGTGGGTGACAGCAGCGTCCTGGGTGCTACGCCGCAGTCTCTTGGCCAGTGGGAGTTGGTCGGGGGACTGGGGTGGTGATGCTGCTTGGCCTGGGGATGTTGTGGGGCTGGCGTCCACGTGGTTAGTGCCGTTTTCTGTGTTCTTCAGTGCTGTGGAAGGAAAATTTGGTGTGTGAGTGAGATAGTTAGAAAGATTTTGCAAACTTTGCAGTCTATGAATGAGTGAGTGAGTGGGTTAGTGTGTGTGTGTGTGTGTGTGTGTGTGTGTGTGTGTGTGTGTGTGTGTGTGTGTGTGTGTGTGTGTGTGTGTGTGTGTGTGTGTCAGGGTAAAGGGACTGGAACTAGTGTGTTTTCTCGTCTTTTTAATTTCTTTTTCTTTTTTTCTATTTACAAGAGAAAGGAAAGAAAATAATTAAAAGAATTAATGTTGGAGGGAAGGAATGAATGAAGGAATGAATGAAGGAAAGATGAAAGACAATGCAAGAATGGAAGAATGAAGAATAAATGAAGAAAGGAGTAAATGAATAAATGAATGAATGAAAAATGGAGAAATGAACATAAATGATAAAAAGGGAGAAAAGAAACAAAGGAATGAAATAAAGAATGAATGAAGAAAAAAACAAAACAAAAGCCAAAAATCACCAGCGAACGGGACAACAAAAAAAAGAAAAAGAAAACCAAAACACACACACACACACACACAAACAAACAATATGACCTCTTACCTTCCCGAGTGACCCTAACGACCTTTCTGACGATGACCTTTCCATGCAGCTTGGGTCGCACCAACCTGACGGGGCGAGGGAACTGTGTCGCATCCTCCCCCTTCTCCTTCCTCATCTTCCCCACTCCCTCACTCCTCTCCTTCACCCTGCCCTCCACCTCCCCTCGCCCCGCCCCCACACTGGTTTCACTCCGCCCCTCTGCTTGGCTCCGTGTTATTCTCGGCACTCTGGAGTCTGCTGTGAGTGCTGTTCCGCCAAGTCTGTGGTATAGAGTAGGTTAGGTTAAGTTAGGTTAGGTCAAGTTAGGGTAATTTTCAGGTATATCATACAGTTAACCCCTTCAATACTAAGACACTTTTTACCTTGAAATTTGCATTTGATTTGACCATTTTATCTACACTAGGAGGGGTCTATGGAGGTCTCATGATTAATGGTCAGAGCCTTCACCATTTTAATCCTCCACATGAGTTTCTGATGCTACATAAAATCACCAAATAGTAACCAGAATGAATAAAGAAATGCAACATGATACTGAAAGGATTAAGGAAAAGTTGGATACATGTAGATATGGAGACAGGTCACTATGAACCCCACTTAAACCCAGTAATAAACAACTAGGTAAATACACACACACACACACACACACACACACACACACACACACACACACACTCTGATCCTGAGAGAAGAATATGACATTAGAAGCACAAGATTGCATAGTAAGAAACTGAGGAAGGGAAGATGTCTGAGAGATGTTAAAAAAATATAGTTTCCCGCAAAGATGTGTTGAGACTTGGAACAGTTTGAGTGAGGAAGTGGTGTCAGCAAAGAGTGTGCATAGCTTTAAAGAAAAATTGGGTAAGTGTAGATATGGAGACAGGGCCACATGAGCATAAAGCCCAGGCCCTGTAAAACTACAACTAGGTAAATACACACACACACACACACACACACACACACACACACACACACACACACACACACCTCTGCAAAATCCTAGACAACTTCTGCTTCGGCCTAATGGAGGAACGCATGGCCACTCTTGCTTTCTTGCGTGCGATGGCTGTGGTGGCAGACAGACGGTATTTCTGCAGCAGCCGGCCGGAGCGCGTGGCCACTGAAGACCCCTGCAGTGCCGCTGTGTCCGCCACCTGCACCTCACACCGCCGCAGCGACAGATTCTTGCGCTCTGACAGGGAAAGAAGCGTGTGTTGCTGAGAGGACTTGAAAGTGTTTGTGTTGGGTGTAAAATGGTGGGGTTTTGTTTACTGTCTTGAAGTATATGCTATGTGACCAAAATGACTTCTAACCTAATCTAATTCTTCCCAAGTCACCAAAATGATTCCTAACCTTGCTAAACTCGCTAAAATGACTCCAAACTGTGTAAAGTGGTGGGGTTTTGTTACTGAGTCTTTGAGTATATGCTATGTGACCAAAATTATTCCTAACCTAAAATTTCCCAAGTCACCAAAACAATTCCAAATATTGCTCGTCACCAAAATGACTTCAAACTCTCTCCTAAGTCACAAAAACTACTTCTAATGTAACCAAACACTCCAAAAATAACCAAAATGATTCCTAACCTAAACTAACCCTCTTCAAGTCACCAAAATGACTCCTTATCTAACCAAACACACAAAAAGTCACTAAAATGAATCCTAATACTTCCCAAGTCACCAAAATGACTCCTAACATAACCTAACACTCCAAAAGTCACCAAAACAACTCTTAACCCTCTCCAAATTCACCAAAACGACTCCTAACCCTCCCTGAATCACCAAAATAACTGCTAACCCTCCAAGTTACCAAAATTATTCCAGACATAATCTACCACTCTAAAACTCACCAAAACAACTCATCAAAATGACTCCTAACTCTCCCCAGTCACCAAAACAACTGCTAACCCTCTTTAAAGTCACCCAAATGACTCCTAACCCTCCCCAAATCACCAAAATGACTGCTAACCCCCAAAGTCACCAAAATGATTTCTAACCCTGCATCCTCATGGTCTTGGCTTTGTTTTGCAGGATTAGCGCCTTCTTCATCATGAGCCTCTTGGACAGCTTCTTCTGGGCGCTGGGGAGTGGAGGGGGCGTCGGGGCAGGGGCAGGGGGAGGGTGGGGCGTGCTGCGTGTCACTCGGTAGGGGAAGGAGTAGGTGCCGTCACTCTCTGTCGCCTGGTCCAAGTTCTTCTTCACCGAGTCCTGGGGTTGGGTCAGATTAAGCTAAGTTAGGTTAAGTTAGAATAGATTAAAGTTGGTTTGGTTTCTGCATTCATAGTCAGTTACAATACACACACACACACACACACACACACACACACACACACACACACACACACACACACACACACACACAGATAGACAGACAGACGTATAAATAAATGGATGAGAAAGAACACAGATATAATACAAACCAAAAGGAAAAAAAAAAAGATTGACAGTACAAAAAGAAAGAAAAGAAAAACATACAACAAAGAAACAACAACTACGAAAAAGAGAAGGGAAAACGATAAAATGAATAGAACAAACAGACACAACAAAAACAAACAAAAATAAACAGGAGAAAGGAGAAAACAAAAGCAAAAACACATCAAACACACAAAACAAACATGAAAAAGCAAACAAGAAAAAGAAAAACAATAAAAAAATGAAAAGAAAAGAAAAAGGCAAACACAACAAACATACAAAAAATAAATAAATAAAAATAAAAACAAATACAAAAAAAGAAACAAAGACACACACAACAACAAAACGGAGAAAAACAAGAAAAGAAAACGCGATACAAAAAAAAGAGAAAGAAAAAGAAAAGGAAAACACATATATACCCACCACCACCACCACCACCAAAACACACCTTAGACAATTCCTTCTCCCTGTCCCTCCTGTCCAGTGTGTATCCATCCTGCCTCTTCTTGGACAGCCTGCTACTCCTCTCCTCCCGGGCTGGACTCTGACACCTGCTCTCTCCGGACTGTTCTACCAGCTGAGGGGAGTTGAAGTGTTCCAGACTCGGCGGCAGCATC
>NC_059258.1:3275070-3302570 GCF_017591435.1 Portunus trituberculatus
TTCAACGTTAATCTTTGTTATCCATCCTTTCTTTATTACAGGTGCTGTTAATTATACTGGTTAATTTTGTGCTTACTTTCTTTTATCTTTTTTGTCATGCCCTTTCATTATTCGTGTCTGCGTTAATCTTTATGTCTTCTGTGTGCTTTCTTTATTCCGGGGAGTGTTAAATATGTTGTTTGATTTTGTGCTTATTTTATTTACTTTTATTTATATATTTTTCTTTTTATCTCTTGTCATGCTGCTTCTTCATTAATCTTTATGTCATATGTATTTTCTTTTACATGTGTTGTTCAATTTTGTGCTTATTTTTCCTCATATTTTTGTCATGCGCAAGGTCCATCCTCCTCCTTTGTTGTATTTCTTTATTAATTCAACAATAAATGTATCAATCAATCAATCAATCAATGTCATATGCCACAGAGTTTCCGCCTCTTCCTTATATTTGTGTCTATGTTAATCTTTGTCACCTGTCCATTCTTGTATAAATTGTTACTAGCGTGTGGTTTGGGTGTTGTTGGATTCGGGTTTATGTGTGCGTTCAGTGTTACGAGCGTCTAGTTCAGCAGGTGTTGAGTTTAAGTTCGTGTATGTGAGATGGTGAGGTAGCTGGACGGGACTATTATAGTCTCGCACTGCTTCCTCGCCTCTCGCCACTACAAGCTTAGAATTTGTATGCAAATACACGCAAAGGAGGAACAACAGTGTTTTCCTGTGCCCGGGGAACCTGGGAGGAAAAGGAGTGCCCCGCCCATACGCACACACCGAGTCCAGCCTCACTCAGAGAAGTGGGTCTGTGTTGTGCCGCCATACATCAATCAGCGGCCCCTTGACACCCTTGGGAAGGCTGACGGCGCATATATTAGTTGATTTTGTGCTTATTTTCGTTTATATTTTTGTTATGCCGCCTTCATATGTAACGATCCAAATACCAGAGGTCAAATGCGTTTTGAATCCCAAGGAGGGGCTCAAAAAGCCGTCATGTGGCATTCTCTGTTATTTGGATAGTTACACGTATTATTCGTGATTGTGCCTGCGTTAATCTTTGTCTTCTGTCATTTCTTTATTACAGATGGTGCTAAGTATGTGGTTAATTTTGTGTTTATTTTTCTTTTTGGTGTACCAAGTTTTTCTATCATTCCTTTTGCTTCTTTTTGACTAAGGTTTAGAAGCTCCACCCACTTGAAGGATTCACACTGCCTTATACCTGACGTACCTAACGGTGTTTATATTGTTGCTGTTATTATGAATATAGATAAAAGATAAGCAATGCAGTAGTATCAATGTTACTCTAATAGCAATCTCTTTTAAATTATTACTAGAGTAGACTTGTTTGTATACTGTATATTCTTCGAGGTTGGACATGGGCGGATAAAATTCAACTAAAAACAAAAGGACTCTACTAGGTAGCTGAACTGACACTGGATTTTAAGAATTAAGAGTGTATATACTGTTCTAATGCCATATAAGCAAGCTTTACAAACATGCACACACTTAATGAAGATAACAATACTACTACAATAACAACTAACAAGTACTGCTGTTATTACTATTACCACCACTTAACTCTCACATTCTTCCATTCCTTATTTCTTCCTCCTACAACAACAATTTATTAATTTCATCTTTGAATTTGTGGAAATGAGCGTAAATCCTGGAATTTCATGTAAATATGAACGAAAAAGACACTGGGGAGGGAGGAGGGACCGTCTGTGTTTGGGTCTGAGGCTGTCTTGGTGGGTTGGTGGGGGCTATGAATGGGCACATATCCATCACCTTATTTAACTCACTTTAGTTGCTTGTTTATCTATTTACAAGGTTAATTCTGGCTTTCCTTCACTCTCTGAGTCTGGAGACACAAAAGGGTTCAGCCAAACACTCACTTGCAGAGCGGGAGAGAGGATGGTGGGGTGTTCCTCTGGGGCCGCATATTTACGATATTTACGTAACGCAATTCATTTTGAAAATCGCCAGAAGAAAGAAAGCACCCAGACTGAAATGTACTACACTTTTTGACGCTACACAAAGTTTAACTCTCTTACAAAATATAAAAAGCTTACCGGGTCCAGCAATAACAGCGCAGGATCGGCTGAAGTGACTCCAATTCTCGCCAACGGCATCACAAAAACATTATAATATCCAGAAAGAAAACGAAGCCAGATAGGTTTATATTATATTTTATGAATGACAAAAATTTTCGCTTTCCATCGGAGTAAAGAAAACGTGAATGTCTTGTCGCATAAAGAAAATAATGTTTTTGTCTTCGGCTCCATAATTACGTTAATTTGAAAAATACGAATAGATAGACTTGATTTCATGAAATATTATTACTTGCATCATGTTTTTCATATTTTTCTAGTTTTATATGAAGCCCTAAAACAATCCTAGAAACGCTAATTAAAAGAGTTATAAATTTATAAAGTAACTTTTTATGTCATTTTCGATAAACAAAATACACAGCTACACTCGATCTTATCATCTCTCAAAACTCACTATACCTTGCTAATAAGAAATCAGATATCAAAACAATATCAACTCCATAAATAGAAAGGAACCAAATATTACCTGGTGCTGAAATGTTTTTTTTGCACGTTTGTTGGTTGCCTCTCCCTCCCCTCCCCTCCCCCAAACACTAATCCTCTCCCCTCCATCTCTTTCCCATCCACCTCCTCCTACACCCACAGTCTCCAAAACACTTAGAAACACACAGAAAACCCGATGTATTACGCTATATGTGTCAGTGGAAGTGTCAGGGTGTCAGCGTGGCCAGGGCAGGATGGGCGGAGCATGGCGGTGGTCGGCGTCCTGGCGGCGGCGGTCCGGCGGGTCCGACTCCATGACGGGTAGGGAATAGGGCGGTGACTAGCAGGATACCGTAACGTGTTTGGTGTGGTGTTGACTCCAAAACTGAACTGACTAATGTGTGTGTGTGTGTGTGTGTGTGTTCTGAGCTTAACCACAGTCGGTGGTGGGCGGACGGCGGGTGGGAAGCCGGCTACATATTGGTGTGGTGGTGTAAGGTCGTGTGAATGTGCCCTCAGGTTCCGACTGCCTACTCATACATCGGCGTTTTCTGCTGAAATTTTTGCTATTGACAAAGCCGTAGAGTATGCTTTAAATTCACTTTATAATTCAATTATCATTTTTTTCGGACTCTGTCAGCCCTTCAGGCATTAAAGTCCGGCCGCACGGATACTAATGAAATCCATGCAGGGCAACATCATTAATAAGTTGAATTCATGTCGTAAATCCTTCTCACTGGTTTGGTTGCCTGGACATCCTAATATACGCGGGAATGAACAGGTTGACATGCTAGCTCGGTCTGCTGCAGAGCTCGAGGGAGCGTGGAACCTCCGCCGGGATCTGCACTTCTGCAGTCATGTCTCTCAGTTGTTAAATCATCAGCAAAACTCCTGTGGCAGAGTCACTGGGGCAACCTCCACCTCCACACCGTCAAACCCATCCTGGGCGAGTGGGCCTCCTCCAATCGCCCTAAAAGGCGGGAGGAAGTGGTCCTCGCACGCCTCAGGATGGGGTGCACGCTCCCCACCCACATGCTCCCCTACATCACCAACACCTTCCCACCAGAGTGTTATCGTGAGGAGAGACGACCCTTGGCGGCGTATTGCCGGCGTTGAGGCCTCCCGTTGACGCATATCACCCTTCTGGGTGATATGCGATAAACTGATGATTTACCTGACTGAGGCCAATTTAATCAGTTGTGGTTTATGTGTATAACTTTTTTGCACTCTGTAAATATTTGTTAAATATATATATATATATATATATATATATATATATATATATATATATATATATATATATATATATGTAAATAAAAGTATGAAAATGTATACGATTTCACTCTTGCGTGATGTGATGTCAATGTTTTCCCTTTCATGTGTATATGCAACACGTAGTGATGCTACGTAATCACGCTGTGTGATTATGCTATCCCTCCCTTCCCCATGCCCTGACAAAGGACAATAGTTTGAGATAGGTATGTATGAAAGTCTGAGTGTGATGTATACATAATGTTAATATTTGAAAATAAATAAAATGTAAAAAAAAAAAAAAAATTACAAAAAATCTTAAATTAAATAAATATATATATATATATATATATATATATATATATATATATATATATATATATATATATATATATATATATATATATATATATATATATATATATATATATATATATATATATATATATATATATATATATATATATATATATATATATATATATATATATATATATATATATATATAAGGAAACAAAAAAATAAATAAATAAAATAAAAAATCGCCTACTAGATATGCATGCCAGGGTGATGGCCAAAAAAAAAAAAAAAAAAAAAAAAAATGTAATTGTCCTGTGTGTGTGTGTGTGTGTGTGTGTGAAACAAACACCACTTTAGGTAGGAAATTAATGAAGAAGAAACTTAATTGCCTTTCTTTTCTCCTTTGGTCCACAATGGTTTAAAGGAAACATTTGCTAATAATCGACAAAACACCTTTATTAAATCCTTCATATTCTCTTATTATTTTGTCTCAGTCCATTCATTAAGTTAATATACTATATAAAAACAAAATACTAAAATATCCATATAGAAAACAATAAATGTAACTAATAAAACCTAATTTCTTCTCATCAAACATAACATATTTCATAAAACACTGATAACATTTCATTTTTCTGCCATCTTATAATAGGCTTACTTTTAAAATATGTAAAGCAATGTTCACTTCATAACAATTAAAATATAATAATAATAATAATAATAATAATAATAATAATAATAATAATAATAATAATAATAATAATAATACATACATAAGTTTTGGATTTCATGTCTATTATTGCATTTATATTATCATTGTGTAGTATTATTGTTGTTCTTGTGTGGTTATTATAAAACTTTACATTATGACAAAAAATAGAGAATGTATATAATCTTTAAGGCAATACAAAAATCAGGTTCACTGGACTAAAGTGTGGTTCCTTTAAGATGTACAAAATAAAATGCATTGTATCATTTCTTTATGGCATTTAGATGTTTTGTGTCATGTCGCTATTATTATTCAGTCATGTTTCATACTTTATTACAATGGAAGTGTGTGTGTGTGTGTGTGTGTGTGTGTGTGTGTGTGTGTGTGTGTGTGTGTGTGTGTGTGTGTGTGTGTGTGTGTCAAAAAATCATACACAGCTGCTTATGAAATCAATACAAATGTGAAATTAAAAAAAAAAAAATCAAGAAATAAAATTATAACAGATATATACACATTAAAAAAAAAAAAAATCACATTTCGACCCAAACAAGAAATAGTATATGTATAAAAGAATCAAGCCAAAAAAAAAAAAATTAGGAAAAAAATATACATCAGAACACTAACCATATAAATTCTTCCTTCTCTCCGTTTTTAGAGAATCAGAGAGGAGGCCGTCCCTGCGACACACCACACTGCTGTAGTAACAATGCGAGGACAGTGTGAGGCAAAAATACATGAACAATAGTAAATAACGCTTCATTATATTACTATTTTAATACCAATAATCAGTTTATTTAATTATTTCTCTTCCTTTTTTCCCAATAATCATGTCTTATTTTATTTATTCATCTATCATAATCTTAATTTAATTCTCTCCAACCACTAAAATCTTGTGTGTATTTTTCTCGTTTCCGATGTAATTTAATTCCGCAAACGATTTCTAGATCTGGTGGAGATCCTGAAGAGTTGTGAAGGATGTTAGGATAGTGTAGAATTGGATAGCATAGGATAGGATAGGATAGAAGAGGTTAAGTTTTCAGGGTCACGATGGGATGAAGAGGGAATCTGAAGGAGGTATTATGTGTCCTAAGAGATATGACCAAGGCAGTATAGGATAGGATAGGATAGAATAGGTTGAGTTTTCAGGGTCATGATGGGATGAAGAGGGAATATAATGAAGGTTCTGAAGTGTCCTAAAAAATAAGAGAAGGGTAGTATAGGACATAATAGGATAAGAAAGGCTAAATTAACAGGATAATGATAGGACTGAGAAGAAATTTGATGGAGGTACATAGCTGGAGAGTCCTAAGAAATATGACCAGAGTAGTAGGATGTGACAGGAGAGGATTTGTTTTCAGCGGAAGGATACGATTGAGAGGAAATTTGAAGGAGGTATTAAAGTGTCCTGAAATATATGGCAAGGGTAGTATAGGACAATAGGGTAAGGATAGGATTGAAAGGGAATATAATGGAGGTACGGAAGTGTCCTAAGAAATATGACCAAGGCAATGTAGGATATGTGAGGATAGAACAGGATGGGATTAAGGAGTCTAGTGGAGGATGCAGAGAAAAGTGAAGAAGGAAAAAAAAAATGAATTACCAGAAACAATACATACTGAAGCTAAAGTAAAAAAGAAAGAAAGGAAAAAAAAAAGATTTGTGAGGTAATGAAATGTCCTGAAGGATATACATAAGGATAGTGAAGGATAAAATAGGATAAGGTCAGTAATCAAGGGCAGGACAAGACTGAAGGAAGATATGATGGAAGTCCTAATGTGTCTTAAGGAATGTAACTAGGATATCCTGAACAAAACTCAGGATAGGATAAGTTGGAGGTACTAAAATCTTCTGAGGGATATAACAAGGGTAGAGAGGATAGAAGAAATAGTAGTAGTAGTAGTAGTAGTAGTAGTAGTAGTAGTAGTAGTAGTAGTAGTAGTATAATAAGAAAAAAATGCCTTAGTAATGAGGATAGAAAATAGTAGTAGTAGTAGTAGTAGTAGTAGTAGTTGATAAGAAAATAAAAAAAAAACAGCTGGTAGTAAAGATATAAGAAAATAGTACTAGTAGTAGTTTAATAGTACAATAAGAAAAAAAATCCTTAGGTAGTAGGTAAGGATAGAAGAAGAAATAGTAGTAGTAGTAGATTAATAAGGAAATAAAGAAAAAACTTAGCTAGTAATGAAGATAGAAGAAAAATAGTAATAGTCTAATAGAACAAGAAAAAAAATCCTTCGTTTGTAGGTGAGGGTAGAAGAAATAGTAGTAGTAGTAGTAGTAGTAGTAGTTTTATAAGGAAATAAAAAACCTAGTAATGACGATAGAAGAAAAATAGTAATAGTTTAATAGTACAAGAAAAAACAAATCCTTAGCTAGTAGGGGAGGGTAGAAGAAGAAAAATAGTTGAAGTAGTAGTTTAATAGTACAATCAGGAAAACAAACACCAGATTTACAAACGGAAACATCGAGGAAATACACAAAAATCACGCGGAGGAAAAAAAATATATTGTACATGACTTCTATCCCACACTGTACAGATAGAGAGCAGATCACAAAAGCAAGACAGCCAGGTAATATTGCACCTTGAAAAACCTTGAATCTTGAAACCCGAATTATCAAGAAGGCTAAAGCAACATTGGGGGGGAAACAGGGGAAACAGGGGCTCACAGAAACAGGGACAAGTGTTCAGGATGGAATAAAAATAAAGAAAAGATAAAAAAAAAGGGAAAATATAGAGAAACGATGAAAAAGAGGAAAAAAAGATGATTGAATATAGTAATTGGTGAAAATAGTTGCCATTTTAGTTTATTTGGGGAAAAAAAGAGAGGGAAACAGGGAAATGGAATCAAAGCAAAGGGAAACTAGATAAAAGGGGCAAAAAGAGATGAATGAATATAGAAATGAATGAAAATAACCATGTTTTTAGTTTATTTAGAGAAAAAGGGACAGGAAAACAGGGAAATGAAGAAATAATGTAATGAAAACAAGGGGAAACTGGATAAAAGGGGCAAAAAGAGATGAATGAATATAGAAATTGGTGAAAATAATTGTCAATTTTGTTTATTTACAGAAAAAAGAAACAGAAATGAGAAAAGAATGAAAAGAAAACAAAGGAAAACTAGATTAATGGGGGTAAAAGAAGAAGAGTGAATACAGAAGTCGATAAAACTATTTGTAATTTTAGTTCATTTGGAGGAGAAAAGAGGAGGAAATGTAAGGAAAGGGAAATTTGATAAGGAAAAAAAACAATGAACATATACACAGATCTATAAAGGCTACAATTTGTCACTTTAGTTCAGGAAGAGCATTATACAAAACTGCAAAGGAAAAAAGGGAGGAATGGAAACAAAAGGCAAACTATACAAAGGAAAAATACCTAGACAAAATACAAAAAAACTTATATAAAAAAAAAACTAAATTTGTCACAAGTTTATGAGAAAAGAAAGTGAAAAAATAGTGAGAAAGGGAAACAAAAAAAAACTAAAAGGAAAGAAATGATACAGAAAAATTAAAAACTACAATTTGTCGCAACTTTATCAAGAAAAAGGAAAAAAAAGGGAAAAAAAGAGGGAGGGATGGAAATAAAGAAAAAAAATCAAGAAAAGAAAAGATGAGGATACAGAAAACATTACAAAAAACACCTTGCTTTAGTTGATGATGGAAGAGGGGGGAAACTTTACAAAATTGAGCAGTTATGAACCCAATAATGCATTTCGTTGACATAAGGGGTGACTATGAAAATATATCTGTATAGGGGGACTGTTTGTAAGGGGAGGGAAGGGAGGGGGAGGGTGTGTGTGTGCATGTGTGTGTGTGCATCTGCTACAGTGTTACGAGTGAGAATCCAAGAATTAGGTGTGTGTATTTCATGTGCGTGCGGAATATAAAAGTGTTCGGGTGTAGCAGATGCGCACACACATACATACACACACACATACACACAGATGCACATACACAAACGTACATTCTAAAACACGTACATACACACATATACAAGCACACATGGTATTGAAAGCCAAACTAATCAGATTAAAAAATAATCATAATGTAAAAAGGAACAAACTTATTGGATGAAATAAAAAAAAAAAAAATTTTAAATGAAAGAGAAAAAAAGAGAAAAAAGGATTGGAATCAAATATACACAGTTTGCCAACACTTAAAAAATAAAGTGTGTAATAATGCAAACACACACACACACACACACACACACACACACACACACACACATGCACACAAAGGCATTAAAACACATCGTAAACCTTCCCAAACAAGATACAGATGTAATAAGTATTGAGAAAACATACTGAAGTGTCTTGCGGCAGAATAAGTACACTTCAGTTCACTGCGAGTCTCCCACAAATGTCCAGAAGTGTGTCCGAGGCTCCTGAAGTGTGCTAGGACTGATGTACCCCTTCAGTACCAGGACACATTTTCATTCTGGTTATTACATTGACAATTTTATACAGCTTCCGAAACATGAGATGGGATTAGAATAGGGAAGACTCTGGCCATTAATATTTTGACCTCCACAGACCCTTCCTAATGCAAGTATAATCGTCAAATTGTACCTAATGATCAAGGTAAAAATCTGTCTCGGTATTGAAGATGTTATGTTCTGTTAAGTACATGTCTCTTTACCACAAGCATTCTGATGTGTCCTGATGATGAAATAAGTACAGTTCAGTTCACCACAAGTATCAAAAACTGTTCTAAAATATCCTGCAGTGTGTTTGGATTACTAAAGGACACTTGAAGCCATTATAAACACTCAAAAAAGTTCCCAAATGTCCAAAAGTGTTCCAAAAATTCCTGCAGTGTGTTTGGATTACTTAGGACATTTCAAACCATTAGAAACACTCAAAAAAATCTTCAAACATCCAAAAGTATTCTAGAGTATCCTGCAGTGTCCTAGGGTTACTTAAGGATACATCAATCCATTTTAACCATTCAGTAAAGTGTCCTAAAGTGTTATCTAGAATCCTGGACACTCACACCTAAACAGACAGTCCTTCCCAAACATTATTAGTGTCCGATTCTAAACACACTTCACTTCACTGCCCCAAAAAAGTGTGCTGAAGTGTCCTAAAATTACTTAAGAACACTTTAATACATGACTGATATCATAAAGTATCGTAAAGTATGCTAAGCCACACATTTTAATTCTCTACCAATATCAAATGTGCTAAAAGTATCCTAGAATTATTTAAAGACATTTCAATACCCTGCCAATACTATAAAAGTGTGGTAAAGTGTCCTAAAATCAACTAAGAACACTTCAACACACTAGCAATACCATAAAAGTATGCTAAAGTGTTCTAAATTCACTTAAGTACATTTCAATCGCTTAAAGTGTCCCAAAGTAATCCAAGAGACCCTACACCACACACTTCAGGTCCCCAGCCACACTTCCTTCTCTCAGCCACCACAAGAGTATCACATAATTCTTTTTCTCTCTCTGTGTCAATATTCTCATCATCTTTCACTGCCTTCATCCTTTTTTCTCACTCTTTTTCTTTTCTCCTTCATTTTCCTTGACCCTTCTTATCATCTTTCACTGTCTCTATCCTTTTTTTTATCATCCTTTTTCTTTTCTCCCTCATTTTCTTATCGTTTCCTTCCCTATCTTCAATTTTTCACCCTCTTCATCTCTCCTTTGCCTCATTTCCTTAACTTTCCTTCTTCTACCTTCATTTTCTCATCCTTTCCCTCTCTTTGCTTGATTTCTTGCCTTCTAATTTTTTACCCTTTCCCTCTCTTCTTTATTTCATTTCCTTGACTTTTCTTTCTCTACCCTCTCCCTCTCTCCTTCCAGTTGTCCACCACACCACACCTACACCTCAATCTTCTGTGTGGGTTCGTTAATGCTGAGTGGACAGGTAAACTTCTTATTCCCAACCAGCTTGTCCAGTCCCTCCCCAGCGTAAGACACCAGCGGGGAGATCTCCACAACCACTGGGCACTCATCCCATCGTAGCTCCTTTTGACTGTTGGGGAAAGAGGGAGAGGTGAGAGGTAATGGTGGTGGTGGTGAGGCTATGGTGTTTGTGTGTATGTGTGAGTATTGTTTTCTTTCTTTCTTTCTTTCTTTTTTTTTTCCTTGCTTTTCTTTTTTTTTGGGGGTGTTGTGAGTGTGTGTTTTTTTTTTTTGTGTGTGTGTGTGTGTTTGGTATATTTTGTTCTTTTTTACTTATGTGTGTGAGTTTGTGTGTGTTTGGTATGTTCTTTTGTTCAGATTTCTTAGTTTGTTTTGTGTGTGTAATCTCATCCATATGTATATCCTGAAGCATTTGTGCTTATACCTTAAACTATAGGCAACACATTATAACATCAATGAATTACCAATAAATCAAGTTCTGAGAAGCAATGTTCAATGAATCACCAACAAATCAAGTTCTAAAATGCACTGTTCAATGAATCACCAATAAATCAAGTTCTGAGATGCAATGCCCAGTGAATCATCAATAAATCAAGTTCTGAGAAGTGAATCAAACCACTTTTCCAACAAACTAAATAAATACATATAAAGGCAAATTAATTCATGAGATATTTATAAGAAAGAATCATTACAAACATAAGCTCAATTAAAAGCTGTTCTAAACATAATATTACCTTAGGAATATGAGAAAACTATACTGATATTTACATTTTTCTTGTACAATCATAAAGACTACTTGATTCTATTATTAACCTCTTCAGTACTGGGACACTTTTTACCATGAGTTTTTGGTTTGATTGGATTATTTTATTGATATTAAGAAGGCAGTATGGAGGTCTAAAGATTGATGGCCACCGTCTACACTATTCTAATCCTCCATGAGTTTCTGAAGCTGTATAAAACCACCAATTAGTAAGCAGAATGAATATAGAAATGTGTCATGGTACTGAAGGGATTAAAAAAAGAATACATAAAAAGGTGAATTGCACAAGTACCATATTGTTTATTAGAAATGTGTTGTATTGGTGAGTAAATTAAGATCATGAAGTTACAATTAAAAAGGAGTATATATCATGTTTACGTAAATGAGAAGCAATGAAAAATATGTCACCAGGAATACCAAAATATATCAATGAGGCGAGTAATGAAGACTACAAATATATAAATAAAATAAATAAAAAAAAAAAAAAAAGCAAAAAGCAATCATTAGAACCCAGTTATTTTGATATCAATGGAAAGACAACAATGAAAACAATGAAACCAAGACAATGAAAGTTTAAAATACAAATAAGCAATCATAAAAAGAAAGAAATCTGAACATAAACAAATACAGATTTCTGAGTAAACAAATACAAACATAAAAAGGCAGAATAAATTAAAGCATGCAAAAATTATATATGTAAGCATATATGCAAGTTCATGCGCACACACACACACACACAAGCAGGTTAGCAAAATATATTCATACTTAAGCAAAAATAAATCAACAAAAGAAAATATTAAGATCATTGTAAAAGCCTTGAAAAACACAAGCAAAAGATAAGAAAAATAAATAAATATATAAATAAATGATAAGGAATTATTAAGTGTGTGAGTTAAAACAAAGAAGATCCAGTGTGTGTGTGTGTGTGTGTTATTTATACAAAATTTAGTTTAGTTAAGCTTGTAATGTATTTCTTCTTTTATGTATGTATGTATGAATGAATAGAAGAACAAGAAAACAATTAACTATGCATAAAAGAACACATGATCATACAGATAAATTTTCACTATCACCATCATGATTAAGTAAAGCTGCAATGGTGAATATCAATTAATTTCATCACCACCACCACCACCATCAAGCTGTAACAGTGAAATCATGGCACCATTCTAAGCTCACCATTACCACCATATCAAATCAAGCTGCTGTAGGAAATTGCAGTCATTTTATTAAGCCGCGATACGGAAAATCATTACAAATTTCCCTCTACCACGCTACCACCACAGTAACGCAGCGTGTGGTAGGAAAATCATGTTCTTTTCACTGCAGTTCACCATGCAAGCTGTGGTAGGAGAAAGTATTGCCGTCACCACAAATAAAGCTTTCATAATCAGATAAAAAAATCACAGCGCAACATCACCACCACCACCACCACCACTACTACTAATTATGAGAAATTAAGGCGTATTTAGATTAGAATAAAGACAGACCACCACCACCACCACCACCACAAGAATTAAAGATTTAGCAAGGAGATCAACACCACAATAGCTTACCACCACAAATACATAAACTTTTGTAATGCAACTACCACCATCACCACAAAAAAAAAAAATAAATAAATAAATAAAAAAAAATAAAAATAGCCCTTCAATGAAAACAAGACCCAAACAAACTGTACCACCATCAATAAAAACAAACAAACAAACAAACCACTACCACCAAACCCATAAGGCGCGAGAGACGGACAGACGGATGGACAGAAAGAGGAATTAAATACTTACGCGTAGTTATTATTGAATTCGGTGTTTGCATTTTCAGTGGGACATTTGGGGGCAGCGGCAGGGCTAAGGAGGGATGGGGAGAGGGTGAGAGGGGGTCAGGAATGGTGGGAAGGATAAAAAATGCTAACACAAACAAAGCAGCTAAAAAAAAACTGCTAAAAGGAGAGAAGCTAAAAGAAATGCTAAAAGGAACAGAGACTAAAAAATGCTAGAAAAATAAAAGTCTGCTAACAAAATGCTAAAATGATAGAAGCCTGCAAAAAAAAAAATGCTAAAAAAAAAAAATAAGTGAAACCTGGTAAGAATGCTTTAACAAGTGAAGCCTGGTAATAAATGCTAAACAATAAAAGAAGCCTGCTCAAAAAATGCTAAAAATAAAAAAAAGCCAAAAATGTTCAGAATAAGTGGTCAGATAAAATTACTAAAACAAGTGAAGCCTGCTCAAAAATACTAAAATATAATGAAAAAATGCTTAAAAATGCTAAAAACTGAAGAAGTCCTAAAAAATACTAATAAAAGCCTATATAAGGAAAAAAAAGGAGAAGTGAATGCTAAAACTTAAGACAATAAAAACAAAAACTATATAGAAAGGAAAAAATATAAATAAATACTTAGAGAAAACTATAAAAAACTGCCTATATATAAAAAAAACTACGTCTAAAGATAGTTATAAATGCATAAAAATTATATATAAAGAAATGGCAGGCAAAGATGAAGCCGGCTTGGTGAATGGCAAAACAGTAAGGAAAAAAATGCACTTGGCAGCAAAATATTAATGAAGATTGAAAGCCAAACAGTGCCAAAGGTTTCAAGTGCATTGGGAAACAAGCTTAGAGTCTTTTAATGAAAAGATCTGTGAATAAAACTATACTATCTTAAATCTATAAGGGAAACATACACACAGAAAGAAAAAAAAAAGATAAAAAGTATATGGTTAAGAAAATATACAACAATATGGATAGTTAACCCCTTCAGTACTGGGACGCATTATTATCATGAGGTTTGTGTACGATTAGACCATTTTATTGACATTAGGAAGGGTCTATGGAGGTGAGAAGATTAATGGCCACAGTTTTCACTATTTTAATCCCCCACATGAGTTTCTGAAGCTGTAGAAAATCACCAAATAGTAAGTAGGATGAATATGGAGACTTATGTTTTGGAGGCATTTTTTTTAAGACAGTCACATGTTTTGAGGACATTTTAAGACAGTTTGGCATTTTTTAGTGCATTTTAAGATAGTTTGCCATGTTTTGAGGGGATTTTATTGACATTAGGAAGGGTCTATGAAGGTCAGAAGATTAATGGCCACAGTCTTCACTATTTTAATCCCTCACATGAGTTTCTCAAGCTGCGTAAAATCATCAAATAGTAACCAGAATGAATATAAAAACACGTCATGGTACTCAAGGGGTTAAGGAAATATATATATATAAAGTATGAAATTATAGAAAATTAACTTATGTATTAAAAGTAAAAGGATAAATGAGTAAGTACTTTACACACTACAAACTACTAAAGTAACTACAAACTAAATAAAACCAAACAAAACAGAGAAAAGTACAAATAAATATACAGAATGCAAAGAAGTGCTGTACAAGAAAAAAAAAATAGACTGAAGTAAAAAAAGAGAATAAGGAGAAATTAGAAATAAAACATAAAATCTACAATAAAATCTAAATCTACAAATGTGAGAAGTGCTGTACAGGGGAAAAATAACAAAGTAAACAAAAAAACAATGGAAACTGAGACAGATAAATAATACAACTAATAACTCAGACAGAAAAAAAATATAACAATTTCTCACAACATTAAAATTTTAGATTAGAAGAAAGAAACCAAGATAAAAATGAACTGAAAAACAATTAAATAGACATATTACTGATTTAACTCCTTCAGTACTGGAACACATTTTCACCATGAGTTTTGAGTATGATTAAACTATATTATTTACATTAGGAAGAGTCTATGGGGATCATAAGATTAATGGCCAGAGTCTTCACTATTTCAATCCCCAACATAAATTTCTGAAGCTGAAAATAATCACCAAATAGTAAGCAGAATGAATATGGAAATGCAAGTTTCATTCATGATTAGGCCATTTTATTGAGAAGATTAATGGTAACAGTCTTTACTATTTTAATCACCACAGGAGTTTCTGAAGCTGTATAGAATCACCAAATAGTAAGCAGGATGAACGATTTTATTGAATTTAGGAAGGATCTATGGGGATCAGAAGATTAATGGCCAGTCTTTACTATTTTAATCTTTCACATAAGTTTCTAAAGCTGTGTAGAATCACCAAATAGTCACCAGCATGAATATGAAAATGTGTCATGGTACTGAAGGGGTTATGAGGTGAAAAAAAAAAAAAACAGATTTACAGTAAGGACAGAACGTCAGGAGTCAAGACAGGAGCCGCAGTTGTAGTAATCCGGACAAATCCAATGAAATCCAAGAGAAATCCAGAAAATAATCACGAATCCAAGTAAAATCCAAGAGTGGTCTATCAAAATCCAGAGAAATCCATCAAAACCTATAAAAATCTGAAGAAATTCATCCAAATCCAGAGAAATCCATTACAATCTAGAAAAAATCCATCAAAATCCAGAAAAATCTACAAAAATCCAAGAGAAATCCATTGAAATCTTAAGAGAAATCCAACAAAATCCATTAAAAACCATTAGAACCCAAGAGAAATCCATCAAAATCTTAGAGAAATCCAGCAAAATCCATTGAAATCCATTAAAATCTGACAGAAATCCATTATCTCAGAAATAAATAAAAAAATCCCAAAAGAAATCTTGAAAAAACTAAAAAGAAATAAAAAGGGAATATAAAAAAGAATTCTTGAAAAAACCTAAATAAATAAAAAAAATATCCACAACAAACCAAAGTAAATAAAAAAACACCACAAAATTCAAAATAAATCAAGACAAAATCCACTGACAAAAAGAAAAGAAGAAAAAAAAAATAACACTAAAAAAACAAACAAAAATCCAAATGAGAACCCTGAATAATAACAATAATAAATAAATAAATAAAAAAAATCACAAAATTCAAAATAAATCAAGACAAAATCCAGACAAAAAAAAAAAAAAAGAAAAAAGAAAAATCAAAATCAACATTCAAAAAGACACAAAAAAATCCAAATTAGAATCCTGAATAATAATAATAATAATAATAATAATAATAATAATAATAATAATAATAATAAAATAAAAAAAAAAAAAGATGAAGTCAATAACCAAACACCACACACCACCACAACACCACACCACCACCACAGTGCAGGTTACAGGCCGGTAAACAGAACAGAAAATATAACCACACCTCTTGCAATGCCAAACAGACAGACAGACACAACAGATGTAATGAAACAGTGCTGGTGTTCCCCGAGGCCTTAATCCTTTGACGTTTGGGGTTTTACTGGGGTCTAGTGGAAGTTATTGGTGTTCACAAGGGTGTTTGGAAGTTCCTGGGGTTCAAAAGGTGTTTTTCATGGGTCTAGTACAAGTTATTGGGGTTCTTAAGGGTGTTTGGAAGTTGTTGGGGTTTTCAAGGATGTTTTCATAGTTCTAGTGAAAGTTATTGAGGTTTTCAAAGGTGTTTTCATGGTTCTAGTGAAAGTTGAGGTTTTCAAAGGTGTTTTCATAGTTCTAGTAGTTTAACATGCTCTAATGAAATTACCAAGAGTTTCATGAGTATAATGATAGCATAACAAAGAATTACCATTACAGCAAACATTTAAAATAATACAAAAGAAATGAACGAACAAGATTTCTAAAGGAAGTTTCATGGTCAGAATATTTCACACTACTAACTGGAAAACACCCACAAAAAAAAAAAAATAAATAAATAAATAAAAAATAAAATAAATAATAATAATAATAATAATAATAATAATAATAATAATAATAATAATAATCTCAATGGCCTTGGGAAACAGTCCTGGGGAGGGAACAGTCAAGGATACAGGCTGGGCACTCAGGAAAACCAGTTAAAAGTGTCACCAGTCCTCTGTTTGGCATCCCAGTCCAGTCTGTGCCTCACCCCCCACCCCCACCAAACCCCGGTCTGGTGAAGTTCAAAGGGTACCAGTCAAGCCGCGCCCCACAACCACAGCCAGGCCCAGAGAGGTAAGCCAGTTTGGTGTGTGGTTGCCACAAGTTGCTTTGTGGTGCTTCATGTGTGTGTGTGTGTGTGTGTGTGTGTGTGTGTGTGTGTGTGTGTGTGTGTGTGTGTGTGTGTGTGTGTGTGTGTGTGTGTATTTATCTATTTATTTCATTGTCCTTTTATGGAAATTTGTAGCCAAGTTTTTTTTTTTTTCAAAGGGATTATTTGGTTGATAAATTGACACTTTTATGAAAATTCCTGTCTTCCCCAATATACATTTTCATCAACACAACAAAAATTAATGGATTGTATAAAACATTAATATTTTTAGCATCAATTATGACTGACCAAAACAATTCAAACTTTAAACAAAAATAATATGAAAATCTAAGAAACACATCACCAAAATGTCAACCAAACAACAACACACACAACACCTTAACACAACACACAGAACACACAGGGTGGACTTGCGGCAACCTTAGCGAGGGGGTCAGTGAGAGACAGGTCATGTAGAGTAAACAGTAAACAGTAGACAGTAGACAGTCCCAGGTCCCAAGTCACCAAGACACACTCACACGCAGGTCGCAGGTCATTACATACCTCTCCGTCACTGGTACAGCCTTCTCCTCTGGCCTATAACACACACTTCATTAATAAACCTGTTCTTGCTACTGCAGGCTCACCAATCTTGCCTACACACACCTACACACACACCATGAAAAACTGCTTGGTGTGTTTGGTGTGTGTTATAATGGTGTTTTGGGTAGCTGTGTTCAAATGAGGCATTGTATATTCCTCTCCACTACCTACACACACCCTAGAGACTGTGGTGTGTGTTTGGGTATACAGGGTGTTTGGTGTGTGCTATAATGGTGTTTTGGGTAGCTGTGTTCAAATGAGGCATTATATACTCCTCTCTCTTGCCTACACACACCTACACACACCCTGGAGACTGTGTGGTGTGTGCTAGGGTGTGCTGGCTAGGGTGTGGTGTGAACAGGGTATTTGGTGTGTGCTATGATGGTGTTTGTGATTTTTCTTTCTTTTTGTTTTATGTAGGATGAGGAACTGGCCATGGGCAACAAAAATTATTAAAAAAAAAAAAAAAAAATGTTCACTGGGGTGCTGGTCTCTAAACAGGTCAAAAGTAAAAGGTATAGGCTGGTGTAGGAGTCTTTCTTTTCTCTCTTTTCAATTCTAAATCATGAGTGATGGTGTTTAGGCATTCTTTATCCCTCTCTACGCCTACACACACACCTACACACACCTTAATGCTTTCCAATCTTTTAGGGAACTTGCATTTAAAGTGAGCCATTTTTTTCTTTACTTTGTTTCCCTTGGTTAGTTTCCCTCTTGCATTAAAAAAGAAAGAAAAGTGTATGGTAGGGTGTGATGACCAGGGTGTGGGGTATAGGGCTGTATGGATATGTCACTGTCACTACACAAGGGTATGATGTGGATTGGTGAGGCTTGGTGCATATCTCATCTGTGTGGTGTGTGGTGAAGTGACGAGGGTGGTGTGGCACTAATAGTGTATGATCTACTAGTGTAATAGTGTATAGAAGTGTGATGTACAATGCAAGGTTTATACAAGCAGTGAACAGTCTTAGGGATACACACACTAAACTAAAAACAATAACAGTAACACATTTCTATCTTGTTCAAGCTGCCTGTGGTTTGGAGGCTTAGAAAATGCACTGGTATATCATGTAACAAATATAAAAAGAAATTAATGTTTATAAAAGCATTCACTATTTTGAGGGATGCAAAATATAAGCTGAAAATTAATAAAAATCACACAGCTGTTTGTAATATATCATCAAAAAAATACTACTACTACACTATGTCAAAAATGATATAGGAAAAAGAGAATGATTGCAACACAGCAGGGAGGCAAACATGTCAAACTCTCATTAAACACTCTGCTGTGGGTGAAGGAAGACAACAATGACTCAAACCAAAATAAAATAAACTCAAACCCAAATAAAATAAATAATCAGGCAAATAATAGAAAGGAATGAGGTTTTCACATACAAGGGGAACAAAATATTTACATACAAATTTTAAAACATTTCTCTTTCATTTTCTTTATCTTATTTATCCTTTACCAAAACATTAACGTTATTATTATTCTAGTTTTATTTTGACTTTTGTGTTCTTGCTGCCTTCTTCCACACACATAGAAAGTAATAATTAAATAGACAAAAGAGTCAAATAAGAAGGTAAAGATTCAAATTTAAATGCCACTCAAAAAAAGTTAAGTTAATAAGGAAACACAAACACACATACAGTACACATATAATAGATGGCATTCAAAAAAAAAAGTTTAGTTAAAAAAAACATAAGAAAACTCCACTAAACACACACACACACACACACACACACACACACACACACACACACACACCCGTAGTGTAGTGGTTAGCACGCTCGGCTCATAACTGAGATGGCCTGGGGTTCGAGTCCCAGGCTTGGCGAGGCTCTTAATGTCTTAATGGTCTGTTCACCCAGCAGCAAGTAGGTATGTGATGTAACTCAAGGGGTTGTGGCCTCACTTTCCTGGTGTGTGGAGTGTGTTGTGGTCTCAGTCCTACCTGAAGATCAGTCTATGAGCTCTGAGTTCACTCCATAATGGGGAAGGCTGGCTAGGTGACCAGAAGATGACCGTGATCAATTACAACTATACAACTAGGTAAATACAACTAGGTGAACACACACACACACACACACACACACACACACACACACACACACACACACACACACACTATATTCTAACAAGCACAAACTTCTAAACGGGTGAGACAGACATCTTTACTTGTCCTGCAGCCACAACCAGCCACTAAACTGAGAAAAAACTGCAAACTGTATTCTTCTGGTGGTAAGTGTGTCATTGCAGGGGAAGCTCCACTAACAAGCTACTGCTCATATAACACTCTGTCATTTTTAGCCTTTACTTTTTTTCCAGGGGTAACAATTAAGATCATTCATTCACAGTATTCATCTTCTGTTTACTATGAGTCTTCAGGCATTGCTTCTGCTGCTCCTGCTGTGTTGTCTTGCAGGGAGAGGGTTAGAGAGTTATTGTAATATAAAACCTGCAATATATAACCTGTAACGTCAACAAATAACATGATGACACTTGTGAAATCTTCCATCATTCACTACACACCTGTAATATTGAAAAAAAAAAAAGGGAAAAATCTTATAATTCTTTAGTTGATACCTGTAATGTAAAAAAGAGGAGGAGGAGGAGGAGGAGGAGAACAAAAAAAAAAAAGTAAAAGAAAAAAAAGGAAAAAAAAAAGGAAAAAAGAAAAAGGAAGAAAAGCAAAAAAAAAGGAAAAAGAAAAAAGAAAATAGAAAAGAAAAAAGAAATGAGAAAAAAGAAAAAAAAAAAAAGAAATAAGAAAAAAACAAGAAATAAAGAAATAGAGAGAGAGAGAGAGAGAGAGAGAGAGAGAGAGAGAGAGAGAGAGAGAGAGAGAGAAAAAATTCCAATATCAAACACAACACTAAAAATCACCACCACCACCATTACCACCTAACCTAACCTAAGCTGTGCCGAGCCTCACCTGGGAATGAGGGGCAGCGGCTCACCCTCGGAGTCCACCAGGGTGCCGCCAGCGTTGAGGAGGTAGCGGTGGTGGAGGGAGAAGAGGGCGTGGCGGCAGGTGGTGGGTGTATCCTTCTCAGCGCCATCTCCGTTCTTCAGCGGCGCAAACTCGTCCTCGCGAATCACCTCCCAGACTGCCAGTGTGCTGTGGGGGTGGGGGGAGGAGGTAAGAGGTCAGTTTTTTTTCTTTTTCTTCTTCTCTTTTTCTGTTTAGGATTTAAGACATGAGGATAATAAATGATAAAGAGAGATATAAATAAACTGTTCTCTACTACTACTACTACTACTACTACTATTACTACTGGTTAAAGGTGTAAATACATTGTTCTGTATTGTTACTACTACTACTACTACTACTACTACTACTACTACTACTACTACTAAATAAAAATATAACAACATCACCACTGCCACCATCACCACCACAATCACTAAAACAACAGCTAAAACATCACTACAAAAAATAAATAAATAAAACTAGAACATCACCACCACCACCACCACCACCACCACTAAAACCAGCTAATACATCACTACAAAAAATAAATAAATGAAAATAGAACATCATCACCACCACCACACCACCACCACTAAAACAACGACTCATACATCACTTCAAAAATAATAAATAAATAAATAAACAATAATAAATAAATAAAAAATAGAACAACATCACCACCAACATCACCACCACTCACTTTGAGAACTGGAACACGTCAAACACAAACTTCTCCATCTTGATGCCGTTTGGTTTGTCGGGCTTGACGGTCTTGCCCTCGTTGGTCACCGCCGGGATCTTCTTCTTGGCCACATGGTGCATCATGCTCGTCTCGTAGTCACTGTAACCGTCCAAAACAATCAGTATCTCTCGCTCAAAACAATTATTACCTTTCCTTCAAAACAATCAGTACCTCTTGTTTTATTCTTCTATATTAATTTACCTCTCCTTCAAAACAATTATTACCTTTCCTTCAAAACAATCAGTACCTCTCGTTTATTCTTCTATATTAATTTACCTCTCGCTCAAAACAATCAGTACCTTTCCTTCAAAACAATCAGTACCTCTTGTTTTGTTCTTCTATATCAATTTTTTTTTTTTTTTTTTTATAGATATTAATTTTCTTTTTTTTTCTTTTTTTCTTATAGACATTGTAACATTTCAAACTTTCATTAATTTGTGTTTTATTTATTTATTTATCTATTTATTTATGTTTTGCTTTAAGTTATCTATTATTTTTTTTTCTTTTTTTTTCAGAGTCGCTCTAATGGTTCAAACTTTCATTACTTTGTGTTTTATTTATCTATCTATTTATTCTTTAGCTCTACATTATCTATTATTCTTTTTCTTCTTTTCTTTTTTTCAGAGTCGCTCTAATGGTTCAAACTTTCATTACTTCATGTTTTTATTTATATTTTATCTATTTATTCTATTTTATTCTTTTCTTTTTTTCATAGTCCCTGTTCAGACAGACATTACTTCAACTTTTGTTTATTTACTTTTTTTTTTTACTATATAATTTTTTTCTTACTTTTCCAACCTAATTTATTGATCTATTCATTCTTCACTCCATTTATTTCTACTTTTATTTATTCCCTTCACTTTTTTAATAATTTAGTTGTTTTCATCTCACTTATTTTTAGTTTAATTTTATCTTACTTTTGGATTATCTGTCTATTTCACTTATTTTCATTTTTTTCATTTTACACCCAATATTTCTTAACCCCAACTAATTAATTTTCAAACCTCACTTAGTTTAATTTTTATCTATCTATTATCTACCCCAATTAGTTTTCTTTATATTAATTTTGTTTTACTTCCTCAATCTCTTTATATTCACATCTTATACCTATTTTTTTCCACACCACACCACACCAAACACTAGCAACACACACAAGCTGCAACACAACACACCCCTCAGAAACACACAAGCAGGTACACTCACACACACAAAAATAAATATAAGAAAAAAAAATAAGAATAAAATAGAATCAAAATAAATAAGTAACTAATAATAACAATACAAATAAAATGAAATAAAAATAAAGGAATAAATAAACTTGCTGTGAACACTAAGGCCAAAAAAATATACAAAATCAATGAAAAATGAATAGATAGATAAGATAAAAGAAAGATAAGCAAATAAATACACAAATAAAACCTTAATACACCCCAAATACTATATACACACATGTACACTGTCACATCAATAAAATAAATAAATAAATGAATAAATTTTACAATACGTACTATATACAATAAATAAATAAATAAATAAACCCAGGAATACCCTTAATAAACCCCAAACACACACACACACACACACACACACACACACACACACACACACACACACACACAGAAACTGTAGAAAAAAATGAAGAGAAAAGTAAAAAATATCAATTCTACAAGTATCTACATTAAAACAGATAAAACACCATTAAAAACACCACCAGTAGACACCCGGTAGCTCAGTGGTTAGAGCGCTGGCTTCACAAGCCAGAGGACCGGGGTTCGATTCCCCGGCCGGGTGGAGATATTTGGGTGTGTCTCCTTTGACGTGTAGGTGCTGTTCACCTAGCAATGAGTAGGTACGGGATGTAAATCGAGAAGTTGTGACCTTCTTGTCCCGGTGTGTGGTGTGTGCCTGGTCTCAGGCCTATCCCAAGATCGGAAATAATGAGCTCTGAGCTCGTTCCGTAGGGTAACTTCTGGCTGTCTCGTCAGAGACTGCAGCAGATCAAACAGTGAAACACACACACACACACACCGGTAAGCCATATTGATAGAATTTTCAGAGAGACGTATAATTTGCTAAGGAATATTGGAGTAGCATTTCACTATATGGACAAGGAAATGATGAAGAAATTGATAAGTACTAAAATAAGACCTAGATTGAAATATGCAGGAGTTGTGTGGACTCCCCATAAAAAGAAACACATAAGAAAATTAGAGAGACTACAAAAAATGGCTACAAGAATGGTTCCAGAATTTAAAGGGATGACATATGAGGAGAGACTAAAGGCTATGGATCTACCAACCTTGGAGCAGAGAAGAGAGAGAGGATCTGATACAAGTTTATAAATTGATTAATGGAATAGATGAAGTGGATAATGAGAAACTGATCCTGAGAAAAGAATATGACTTTAGAAGCACAAGATCGCATAGTAAGAAACTAAGGAAGGGACGATGTCTGAGAGATGTTAAAAAATTTAGTTTCCCGCAAAGATGTGTTGAGACTTGGAACAGTTTGAGTGAGGAAGTGGTGTCAGCAAAGAGTGTACATAGTTTAAAAGAAAAATTGGGTAAGTGTAGATATGGAGACGGGACCACACGAGCATAAAGCCCAGGCCCTGTAAAACTACAACTAGGTAAATACAACTAGGTAAATACACACACACACATGGAGAAAGAAAAAATAAAGACACAAATTCTAACAACATTAAAACACAGAAAAACACCACTACACCACCACTACACCTCAAAACACACACACCCACCTACCTTAAAAAAAAAAGAAAAGAAAAGAAAAACGGGGATTGTAAGTACATTAAAACACAGAAAAACACCATCGCTACACCCCAAAATACACCCCAAAACACACACACCCCCACCCCAAGCCACACACCCGTCTCAGTACTCACTTGCTGCCGCGGCGAAAAAAAAAGAAAAGAGAAATTAGTGTTGTCAATATAAACAGTAGTAATTATTAAGGTGTTTTAAAAATAGTCACTTAAAATAGTAAATAGATTAGTAATATGTCCCTTAAAAGTAGATATATGGATTTTTTTTATGCTTACATTCACACACACTAAACCAACAAAATTCTCTCTCTCTCTCTCTCTCTCTCTCTCTCACACCAAACACATCAAAACACATCCAAATTCATACACACACACACACACACATATATACACACCAAACTTCACAACACTTACACACACACAAACACATCAAAACACATATTTTCAACACACACACACACACACACACACACACACACACACACACACACACACACACACACACACACACACGCACTAACAAACCCCAATCTTCACAACACGCACTATCATACACACACACACCAAAATACACAGCAAAAACACAGCAAAAACACTCACAGCACAACTTTTTTCAGGAACTCGGTGGTGAAGTAATGGTTGCAGATGTTGCCGGCAGAGAAGGTTAGGCGGCCATCTGGATTTCTCTTCTGTGCTGTCTTGAGAGTGATTTCAGAGTACTCCACTACCTGATGAATGCCGTCCACTTTGCACACCACACCTGCGGAAGACGATGGGTAAGTGACGGGCTCCTGGGTTTACTATGGTGCAGGAGGCAAGTGAGTGATGGGCTTTTCATTTACTATGGTGTGGGAGAAAATAAGTTAAGTGATGGGGCTCTGGGGTTTACAATGGGGGTGTTTGGGTAAGACAGGACCCAGCAGTTTAATTAATGAGACAATGGGTGAATGATGGGGCTATGGGGTTTACAATGGTGTGTTTGGGTGAGAGATAAGACCCTGCAGTTTAGATTTGAAGGAAACAATGGGTGAATAATGGGCTCTGGGTTTACAATGGTGTGTTTGGATAAAAGATAAGACCCTGCAGTTTAAATTTGAAGGGAAAATGAGTGAATAATGGGTATTAGTGCAAGTACAGGGGTATTGGGATGAGTAACACCAATAGTTTAATAGCAAATCAAAACACTACATCCAAAATGAGAGCCACTTACCAACAGCCTCAGTGGGGAAGGCCTTCTCGACAACCTTAGCACCACAGTCGGCCCCCTTGGAGAGGCAGTACCCGATGAAGATAGGATCCGCCATCTTGACTAGAATGTTGTCAACGCAGTACACGTGGATGTACTGAATGCCACGTCGCTCCATGTCCTCCAAAACATTCTTCTCCTGCCGAATGGAAAATAAATGGATGTGTTACGAGAAAATGTTAGCTTAGTGTTCATTTTTATTTGTAGGAGAAAATGTTGTGTTTAGTGTGTTTTATTGTGTTGCAGTGTGTTTTTTTGGGTGTTTGATGTTATTAATAAGAGAAAATGTTATGCTAAGTGTGTTTTATTGTGTTAGATGTTATTAAGAGGAGAAAATATTAGCTTACTTTTTTATTACATGAGAAAATGTTATGGTTAGTGTGTTTTATTGATTGTTATTGAGCATTTTTTATGTTAGATGATGTTTATAGTGGGAAAATGTTACCTTAGTGTTTTTCTATTTTTTTATTTATAGGGAGAAATTGTTGTGTTCAGTGTGTTTAATTGTGTTAGTGTTTTTTTTTTAGATGTTTGATGTTATTTATAGCGAGAAAATGTTAGCTTACTCTTTTTTTATATGAGAAAATGTTGTTTAGTGTGTTTTACTGTTTGTTACTGAGCGTTCTTTAGTGTTAATGTTATTTATAGCAAGAAAATGTTAGCCTAGTGTGTATTTCTGTGTTAGATGTTATTTATATGGGAAAAATGTTACGTAAGTGTGTTTTTGGAGTATTTAAGATGAGAGAGAAAAAAAGCCACTCTAAGCCACCTACAGCCACTCTAAGCCACCCTAAGGAACCCAGACTCACCCTCAAGGCCCTGTAGAGCCCTCCATTGCCATCAGGGGCACGGGCAATCTTGCTAGGCCCCTCCAGAATAATCTTGCCGTCAAAGGTGAAGCACGGAAGCATCCCCTGCTCAAACACCACCAGGTTCTCCTTCTCCAGGCCAAAGTAGTGGTTCCTTGCGAAGAAGTCCATGGTGGGCTCCTTCGTGTGCTCTGATGTCATGATGTACCACGGGATGTCACCACACTGGGGATAAGGACAGCGTGTTTATTTAGAGGTTCTACATGGCAGGAGGGGACATTTACTTAGAGGCTTTGCAGGGTAGGGGGGACATTTACTTGATTTTACAGTCACGAAAGGATATTTACTTAGGGATTTTACGGTCACGAAAGGACATTTACTTTGGGATTTTACAGTCAGGGAAGCACATTTACTTGGAGGTTTTAAAGACAGTAAGGGACATTTATTTAGAGTTTTTAAAGAGTAGGAGGGGACAATTACAGATTAGGTTTACAGGGTATTGAGGAAAGGGCGTTTAAAGATCAGGTTTATGGGGTATTGAGGAGAGGGCATTTAACCCCTTCAGTACTGAGTCACATTTTTACATGAGTTTGGATGTGATTAGAGACACTGTAGTAGCAAAATATGTGCATAAATTTAAGGAAAAGTTAGATATAAAAATAGATATGGGACAGGACACTATGAGCCCCATTGAAACCCTGCAATATACAACACACACAAACACATAAACGCACACCATTCATTAACAACAAACAGGAGAAAAAAAATAGATACCAAAACACACACACACACACACACCTTGCCAAACTTGTCAGCAGCCAGTCGTTGCAGTCTCAGGAGTCTCTCGGCCTGCAGCTGGTACAGAGTCTTTCCGGAGGGCAGCTTCACATCGTACATCCCCTTGGGGTAGTCCACACCCAGCCGAGTGCCCTGCCCACCCGCCAGCAGCAGCACCGCCACACGCCCCTCGCTCACCTCACGCAG
>NC_059258.1:3312570-3335070 GCF_017591435.1 Portunus trituberculatus
GTCCTCCACCACCTCCACCATCACCATCTCCTCCTCCTCCTCCCCTCCTTCTCCTCCTCCTCCTCCAGAACCACCACCACCACCCACTCTCAAGGTTGTCTCCTCTCTCCTCTCTCTCTCTCTCTCTCTCTGGCAAGTCCGTTACTTAAGGGATATAATAATGCAATACAGTTATATTCTCTCTCTCTCTCTCTCTCTCTCTCTCTCTCTCTCTCTCTCTCTCTCTCTCTCTCTCTCTCTCTCTCTCTCTCTCTCTCTCTCATTATCTAGTCATACATATCTTGATTACTTCAGTAACTTACTTTCTCTCTCTCTCTCTCTCTCTCTCTCTCTCTCTCTCTCTCTCTCTCTCTCTCTCTCTCTCTCTCTGTCCCGTTATTGAAGGATGATACAGTTCCTCTTCCCAGAGAGAGAGAGAGAGAGAGAGAGAGAGAGAGAGAGAGAGAGAGAGAGAGAGAGAGAGAGAGAGAGAGAGGAGGAAGGGAAAATCAAAATGTCAAACTACTGATGATGAAATAACGGAGGAGGAGGAGGAGGAGGAGGACGGTATGGTTTACGCGGGAAAAATTGAGAGAGAGAGAGAGAGAGAGAGAGAGAGAGAGAGAGAGAGAGAGAGAGAGAGAGAGAGAGAGAGAGAGAGAGAGAGAGAGAGAGAGAGAGAGAGAGAAAGTGATAAGGGACAATACCCACACACACACACACACACACACACACACACACACACACACACACACACTTCCGGGTTTTATTTCCTCATTCTACAAAAAAAAATCAATATAAGGTCATTTTTGTCTCCTTTCCTTCCCTTACGGAGGAGGAGGAGGAGGAGGAGGAGGGCAATGCTGGTGGTCTAGTGGTGTTACAGGACAAAGATCAGGACGAGGAGGAGGAGGAGGAGGAGGAGGAGGTGAGACAGGAAGAGGTTTAGATATTTAAGGTCAGCAAGGTTCCAAATGGCAAATCTCTCTCTCTCTCTCTCTCTCTCTCTCTCTCTCTCTCTCTCAACCTATTTATCTTTTTTACTAATCTGTTTACTTTTGCAAACTTGCTCTCTCTCTCTCTCTCTCTCTCTCTTTATCCAATCGTATTTCTTATAACTGATAAAAGCGTCATTGACGTATGAGACAGAGAGAGAGAGAGAGAGAGAGAGAGAGAGAGAGAGAGAGAGAGAGAGAGAGAGAGAGAGAGAGAGAGAGAGAGAGAGAATGTCAATATTATTCTTTCTCTACTTCGAAAGATTTGAATCATATCTAGTATCATATCTCTCTCTCTCTCTCTCTCTCTCTCTCTCTCTCTCTCTCTCTCTTATCACAGCTAATCTATTTGTAATATCAAAACTAATGCGGTTTTTAATCATTCAACATTTAATTACGATTATGAAGATTAAATAGATAAATAAAATAAATGAATGAATGAATAAATAAATAAATAAATAAATAAATAAATAAATAAATAGACTAACACCAACACAAATGAACACAAAGAAAGAATGAAGAGTAATTAAGAATAAGTAAAATAAATATATAGTATGGTAATAATAATAATAGTAATAATAATAATAATAATAATAATAATAATAATAATAATAATAATAATAATAATAATGAGAGAAATTTTACATTCTTTTGTTTATATGAAATTTTACATTCTTTTGTTTATATGTGTGTGTGTGTGTGTGTGTGTGTGTGTGTGTGTGTGTGTGTGTAGGATGACCAACACCTGACAATTCACATGATGACACACACACACACACACACACACACACTGACAACAATACTGCAATAACCATACTATCACATACTATCAGAGAGAGAGAGAGAGAGAGAGAGAGAGAGAGAGAGAGAGAGAGAGAGAGAGAGAGAGAGAGAGAGAGAGAGAGAGAGAGAGAGAGAGAGAGTTAACATGGCAAAACTAGCAAAATATTTCTTAGTATAGAAGAAGAGGAGGAGGAGGAGGAGGAGGAGGAGGAGGAGGAGGAGGAGGAGGAGGAGGAGGAGGAGGAGGAGGAGGAGGAGGAGGAGGAGGAGGAGGAGGAGGAGGAAAGATAGAAAGATGAAGAGATCAAAGATAGAAAGAAGATAAAGGAAGAAAAATTTGAAGATAATAAATTCAATGAGAGAGAGAGAGAGAGAGAGAGAGAGAGAGAGAGAGAGAGAGAGAGAGAGAGAGAGAGAGAGAGAGAGAGAGAGAGAGAGAGTACTGTACTTCCTTGTAAGCGCCCTACATAATATTATCATCTTAATCTTACTGTGCAACTGATAAGACTTTAACAAGCCAAGGTGATGCATTGTGGGTCACATAGAAGGAGGAGGAGGAGGAGGAGGAGGAGGAGGAGGAGGAGGAGGAGGAGGAGGAGGAGGAGGAGGAGGAGGAGGAGGAGGAAAAGGAAAATAGGAGAAGGTCAATGATAAAAAGATATAAAGAAAGAAGATCGGTATTGCATTTTGGGTCATGGAAAAATAAAAATAGGAGGAGGAGGAGGAGGAGGAGGAGGAGGAGGAGGAGGAGGAGGAGGAGGAGGAGGAGGAGGAGGAGGAGGAGGAGGAGGAGGAGGAGGAGGAGTTTATATTCATCTATTATTAGGTTAGGTTTGGTTTGGTTAGGTTAGGTAAGGTAAGGTAAGGTTAGGTTTGGTTTGGTTAGGTTAGGTTAGGTTAGGTTAAGCTAGGTTAGGTTAAGTTAGGTTAGATTAGATTAGGTAGGTTAGTTTAGGTTAGTTTAGGTTAGGTTGGGTTGGGTTGGGTTGAGTTAAGTTAGGTTTGGTTGGGTTGGATTAAGTTAGGTTTGGTTTGGTTGGGTTGGGTTGGATTGGGTTAAATTAGGTTAGAATAGGTAAGGTTAATTTAGGTTAGGTTAGGTTAGGTTGGGTTAGGTTGGGTTTGTTTCAGGTGGGGTTTGGTTTGGTTAGGTTAGGTTAGGTTAGGTTAGATTAGATTAGATTGGGTTGGGTTGGGTTGGGTTAGGTTAGGTTTGGTTGAGATTGTTTCACTGTCTGTCTGTATGTTCAGTGGTGATACAGATATTGAGTGACAAGTTGACACCAGTATTTCATAAGGAATGATAAATACAAACACACACACACACACACACACACACACACACACACACACACACACACACACACACACACAGACTGATAACACACTGACACAAGGATTTCACAAGAAGGTAAATGAGAAAATAATGACACTGCCTTCACCAATATTGACTGATAACAACGCCACACCAAACCATTTCACAACACATACCAAAAAGTGAAACAAAAAATAAATAAGAAAACAAATTGCATAAACACAGCTACATCAAAGCCAACTATGAGGATGCTTTCAATTTTCCCCATCAGTCACTGATAACATTGCCACACTATTTCACAACACACTACATGAAGAAAAAAAATAATAAATAGATGAATAAAAGACGATTATATAAACACACCAATTGCATCAAATTATATTGCCACAAACTTTTTAATATTCATCTGATCTATTTAACACTTGAAAAAATAAAGTAAATAATTAAGTACAAAATAAATACATACACATTAACTTTGACATAACAAATTATTAGGATCTTTTTATTTTCACTTTATCTTTTGAACATATGATAAAAATAATAATATAAATAAATAAGACAAGAATAATTAAATAAACACATTCATAACAAAACAAATGATCAGAAACCTCTTAATTTTCACTTTATTCATTAAACACAATAAATGAAAAAACTAAATAAAAAAAATAATAAATAAATAAATAAATAAATAAACACATTGACTATAACAAAACAAAATATTCTTATCCTTTTTACATTAATTTTATCTATTTATTCAACAAAATATAGAAAAAAAAAGACAAGAGAGATATATGAATAAAAATAAATGCACAAATACATCAACTATAACAAAAACTAGCAGAAACCTTTTTATTTCTATTTATTTATCTATTAATTTCATGTAGTCAATCAGTCAAGGGCAAAAGATGACAGGTGTTTGATGAGCAGCCACTGTTCATTAGGCAAGCATTTCACCAGTACACATAAGCAGAAAGTACTAAATATGCAGCTTTAACCTCTTCAGTACTGGGACACATTTTTACTTTGAGATTTGGGTATCATTAGACCATTTTATTATTAGGAAAGATGTATGGAGGTCATGAGATTAATGGCCACAGTCTTCACTATTTCAACCTTTTCAGTACTGGGACACATTTTTACTTTGAGATTTGGGTTGGATTAGACCATTTTATTGACATTGGGAAGGGTCTATGGAGGTCATGAGATTAATGGCCACAGTCTTCACTATTTTAACCTCTTCAGTACTGGGACATTTTTTTACTTTGAGATTTGGGTGCGATTAGACCATTTTATTGACATTAGGAAAGATCTATGGAGGTCACAAGATTAATGGCCACAGTCTTCACTACCTTAATCTTCCACATAAGTTTCTGAAGCTGTATAAAATGACCAAATAGTAAGCAGGATGAAAATGGAAATTCATCATGGTGCCTTTTCAGAACTGGGACACATTTTTACTTTGAGATTTGTGTACAATTAGACTATTTTATTGACATTAGGAAGAGTCTATGAAGGTCACAAGATTAATGGCCAAAGTGTCTGAAGCTTTATAAAATCACCAAATAGTAAGCAGAATGAATATGAGAATGAATCATGGTACTGAAGGGGTTAACTAACACTGTCCCTCCTCCACCCCACCTAACCTAACAGACCTCCCCCCCACCCATAAAGCAACCTAACATATATCCCTGTCTTTTGGCTGACTCTGTTAACCTGTAAGGGAACTGGCTATCAAGTGGGCATCTTTTTTATTCATTTATTGTTTCCCTTGGCCAGTTTCCCATGTAACACTAAAAAAACTATTTCTAATCCCATGAACTGAGGAAAACAAAAAGATAAAAAAGAAAAAACAAAAAGAAAACAAAAAGAAAAATAACCAGTGTTAATATCTGAATAAAGGAAAATAGAAATAAATAAAAATGAAATAATAATAATAATAATAATAATAATAATGTGTTAAGAGCCTCATGTTGGTGTAATTATTAGTTAGTCACATTTATTCTTTAATTTATTCAGTTACTACAAATACATACTGTTATTACTGATACCAGTATCATAAAACACCTTATTACCATAATTACCTCTCCTTCCACACCTGTTCTACTACTACTACTACTACTACTACTACTACTATTACTCCAACTGGTAACGTACTACTACTACTACTACTACTACTACTACTACTACTACTACTACTACCACTTCTACTACTACTACTACTACTACTACTACTACTACTACTACTACTACTACTACTACTACTACTACTACGTACTACTGCTAACTACTATTACTACTACAACTGATAACGTACTACTACTACTACTACTACGGCAGCAGCAGCAGCAAGAACAACAATAATCTCACGTTACCTTGTTAATTAAGCCACCTGTCCCGCCACACAGCTGTCACGCCTTCCTGCAACACAAAACCACCAATTACAACACTCTCCACCACTGACCTCTGACCCTAAGCATGTCCCACACGTGTCCATGCCAACGCACACACACCCATACGTGGCAATACACACACACACACACACACACATAACGACAGATACACACATACACACGTACATGTTCTTATCTCGGCACATTGACGTCATAGGAAGTTTATATTAGGTGTTACTTTAAGTCACTCTCCCTCCTCACGCTCCCTGCTCCTTCAGTTATCGTTAAAATGCTCCATGTTAAAGAAAAATGGAGTTGAATTGTTGGAGGGTTTGTGTTTCGTCTGCTGGCCAGTTGTCAATATCACCTCAGCGCCATCTATTGTATTTTTATCTTTATTAGTTATTTTATGTTTATTTGTGCTAAAAATGGTTTATTAAAATTTTATGTTGAGTTTTTTGTCATTTTTGGGGTCTGTTTTATTTGATATTATATTTCTAGGTGATTTCGTACCTCCTTCATTAAATGTTGTACTCTTGTGTCCTAGAATATACCCGATACTTATCACTAAAACGTTACTTGTGATTATAATAACGTTTCATACTCAGACAACCCCCCATCTGATCTTTTTTTTCTTTATCTTCGTACTTCCTTGATTAAATGTCGCACAGTACAAGGAAAAAAAAAAAAAGTATATAACGGAGACATGTATCTACTTCCTGGGGATTTATTGAATTCGTAAGGATTATTATACACTAATTTTTTTCAACTCTCAATTCTCTTTTCTTATTATTTATGCTTATTATTTCTACCTCCAATCTAAACATATGTGGAAAGAATGAGTTTACATGAAGGTTACACAAAAGGCTGATATGTATTTTCAGAGACTATTCCATCAATTTGTGGAAAGAATAATGTTACATAAAATAAATAGAGTGGAATTATTGTTGTATTGTGCATTGAAATATCTTCTATTGTTAATATTTTTTGTCATTATTATTTCGATCCTGCCATGGAGCTTATTGTGTTCGATTCCTCGACTATCTGCTTCATTCAATTGCCCATATCCATGTTTTCAATAATTTAACCCCATAAGATGGAATATTGAAGATTATTGCTACTATTTTCTTGTTATATGATAAATATTTGTTCTTTTCATAGTAATCATAACTTCAAAACAACACGAATGATGGTTTCAGGAAATAAGACAGACATAACGCAGAAATGTCAGCTGACATCTACCATTTCCTCAATTTCTCACCTGTCAGTTACTATTACACGAACTACTGTATATGGCTGCGTTTTATTCAGTAGATAACATAATTTAATACTATAATTTAAGCTGCTATACGTGAAAAAGGTGGTATTAGAGCCAAAGTGAAGAGACAGGGAAAGGGTCAGCTGACTTGAAGACTACGCTGTCAGATGAATGATAACATCCAAAATACCGACATTAACTAACCATACTAATAAAATAAACTAAGGTATACCAATATCCAAAAACTAACCATAATAAATAAAAATACAAGGTAGTGCAGGAACAGATACCCGGAAGGCATTAGATAAGTTGAATAAAAGAAGCTAAATACACGATATCGATCCTGCCCATTCAAGTCAGAGAGTTCATTTTGTAAACAAGAAGGAGGCGAACATGTCAGGGAAGGACAAGATTAATATTTTCCCCTCCAGAGGGTGAGTGAGGGGCGGTATGCATGAAGGCAGTGTATGGGGGAGCCTGTGAAGGGTGTATGGTTGTATGGGGAGGAATAATAATGGGAGAGAAGGGAAAATATGGTGGAAATTTGTGTTTTTAAGGCGTGTGCATGAGTGAGAAAATAATATATCTAACTTTGTAAGATATTATGTAGAAAGTATGTAAGATAAAAAATAATTAAGAGAAAGAGAGAGAGTGTGTGTCCAATGTCAAGAAATGAGAGAGAGAGAGAGATTCTGGCCATGTATTAAACTGACAAGAAACGAAGAAAAAAATAATAATAAAACACACAGGAAGAGAATTTCACATCAACTCGTAAGAAATGCTGAAAGAAACGGAAGATTTTTTTACTTCAACTCACAAGAAATAGTAAAAAAAAAATTATAGAGAGAGAGAGAGAGAGAGTGTGTGTGTGTGTGTGTGTGTGTGTGTGTGTGTGTGTGTTTCCACCCATACTTTATCCCTTGACCGTGTGAGAAGAAGAAAAAAAAGAAGAGGAAGAAAGGTAGGAAAATAGGAATGTGTGTGTGTGTGTGTGTGTGTGTGTGTGTGTGTGAGAGAGAGAGAGAGAGAGAACCATGAAAAAATAGATAAAAAAAATGTTACAGTTCACATTAGGTTAGGTTAGGTCACATGCCCATCACACTAACCTACACATTGCCTCCTTGTCCTGTCCCTGCTTGTCCCTGCCCCTTCCCTGCCTGTCCCTGTGGTCCCCGGCGTAGGGCGCAGACCCTGATGAAGGCTCGGCTGGCGGGGGCTGTGAAGGGCCACTCGCTGCTGAAGAAGAAGGCTGAGGCGCTGCAGATGAGGTTCAGACAGATCCTGGCCAAGATTGTAGAGGTAAATTAGTCTTTGTGTTCGTTAATTGGTGAAAAATATTATGTGAGTGTTGAAATTTTTGATAGTGAAGTGAATTTGTTTACTTTCGTTTTTTGTGTTGAAATGTTTTGATGGTGAAGTTAATCTGTTTTCTTTTTCTTTTTCTTTCTTTGTGTTGAAATGTTTTGATAGTGAAGTGAATCTGTTTTGTTTCATTTTTTGTGTTGAAATGTTTTGATGGTGAAGTGAATCTGTTTTCTTTTTCTTTTCTTTCTTTGTGTTGAAATGTATTGATAATGTTGTAATTTCATTTTCTTTTATATTTCCTTTTTTTTGTGTGTGTGTTGAAATGTATTGAATTTGATAGTGTGAGTTTCTTTTCTCATCTATCTCCCATTTTCTTCTTTCTTCCCATTCTCCTTATCCTTTTTTTTTTTCCTCCTTCCCATTCTTCTGTCTATCATCCTATTCATCAACTATCTCTTCTTTTCCTCCTCTTCCTCCTTCCCATCCTTCTACTCTTCATCCACTTCCTATTTTCTTCCTTCCTCCTCCTCCTCCTTATCTACCTCCTCTTTTCCTCCTTCTTCACATCCTTCTACTTCTTATCTACTTTTTTTCTTTTCCTCCTTCCCATTCTCCCTATCCTCTTACTTTCCATATATCTCCTCTTTTCCTTCTCCTCTTCCATCCCATCCTCCTTTTTTCCTCCTCCTCTTCCTCCCATTCATTCCTCTACTCCTCATCCATCTCCTATTTTCCACTTCCTCCTCCTCCTCATTTTCTTCCTCTTACTCTTCATCTACCTCTTTCCCTTCCTATCTCTCCCACCACCACCACCACCACTACCACTGCCTTTCACCCACAGACCAAGACGCTGATGGGTGACGTGATGAAGGACGCAGCGTTCTCTCGCTGAGGCCAAGTTTGCATCGGGCGGGGACTTCAACCAGAGTGTGCTGCAGAATGTTACCAAGGCACGCATCAAGATCAGGAGCAAGATGGACAATGTTGCTGGTGAGTGAATGGTGAATGGGTGAATGGGTGAGAGAGGGGAAGGTGAGTGATGGGTGAATATCCCTCATTATTATCTCTCTTCTTCTTCTTCTTGCAATTTCCACCATCTCTCTCTCTCTCTCTCTCTCTCTCTCTCTCTCTCTCTCTCTCTCTCTCTCTCTCTTCTCTTCTCTTCTCTTCTCTTCCCTGCTATCTCTTTATTTTCCTCTTTTTCCTTCTCCATATCACCATTCTCTCTCTCTCTTCTTCCTCAAAATCACCACCATTCTTTGACCACCTCCCTTCCCATTCCTCCTTCCTTCCTTCTTTCCCTCCTTCCTTCCTTCCTTCCTTCCTTCCTTCCTTCCTTCCTTCCTTCCTTTCTTTCTTTCTTTCTTTCTTTCTTTCTTTCTTCCTCCCTCCCTCCCTCCCACCTCAGTCACCATTATCTCTCTCCCTATCCATTACCTCACTCCCCCTTCACCAACTTTCCCGCACCCTCAGGCACCAACCTTCCTGTGTTTGAGACCTTCGAGGACGGCGTGGACACTTACGAACTCACAGGACTGTCCAGGGGTGGCCAGCAGATGGCTAAGCTCAAGATCAACTACAAGCGAGCCATTGAACTGTTGGTAGAGTTGGCATCCCTGCAGGCTTCCTTCGTCACCCTGGATAATGTTGTCAAGATTACCAACAGGAGGGTGAACGCTATTGAACATGGTGAGTTGGGGGAGTTGGGGAGAGGGGAAGGGGTAGTGGGTGAGGGTAAGAGTGGTGAGGTACAGAAGAGAGGAGTTTAAAGGGAGTGTTTGTTGAGAGAAAGGGAAGGAAGTTTGGTAAGTGAGTTTTGAGAGTGAAAGATAGAAAGAGGGAAAGATTTTGTTGGAGAGAGAGAGAGAGAATATTTATGTATAGTTTAAAATCTTACATGACTCTCTCTCTCTCTCTCACTCATTTTCTTAGATATGAAAGAGAACCTGTCTGTAGTTTCGATGTTTCTATTATTCTCCCTCTTTCTCTTCCTCACACATATGAAATAACTTACCACACACACATATTCTCTCTCTCTCTCTCTCTCTCTCTCTCTCTCTCTCTCTCTCTCTCTCTCTCTCTCTCTCTCTCTCTCTCTCATCATTCCGAGATATAAGAAAACACATATACAGTTAAACTCTCTCTATCTCTCTCTCTCTCTCTCTCTCTCTCTCTCTCTCTCTCTCGATAAACACTCTCTCTCTCTCTCTCTCTCTCTCCTCTCAATCACTCTCGATACCTCACACACTCTCTCCTCTTAACCACCACACACACACTCCTTTTCTCTTTCTCACACATAATAATCTCAACACACACCCTCTCTCTCTCCTTCCTTCCTTCCTTCCTTCCTTCCTTCCCTTACAGTAACTACAACACACACCCTTTCTCTCTCCCAAACACACACACACCCTCTCCCACTCTCTCTTTTACAATAATCTCAGAAACTCACTCTCCCTCTCTCTCTTCCTCTCAGTCATCATCCCAAGGTACGAGAGAACACTTGCTTACATCCTCTCCGAACTTGACGAACTTGAGCGTGAAGAGTTTTACCGCCTCAAGAAGATCCAGGAGAAGAAGAAGGCAATCCGAGACAAGGCGGAGGTGGAGAGGCTGCGTCTGAAGGCCATCGGAAGGGCTAAGGAGGCAGAGGAGGCTGGCACCATCTTTGACGATAATAATGAGGAGGATCTGCTGTTTTGAGGAGGCTGTTTGGGGTGGTGGGGATAGGTGACTCAACTGACTAAATGACTGAGTGACTGGTGATTTGAGTCGATAGGTGGACTGACTGAGGGACTGGTGATTTAGAGGGTGGCTGACTGACTGATTGACTTATTGGTTTGGCTGACTTGGTGATAACTGACTGAGTGACTGGTGATTGAGTGGATGACTGACTAGCTGACTGGTGATTGAGTGTGTGGGTAGACTGACTGACTGAGTTATTCGTTCATTGATAACCGACTGATTGACTGACTGTTTGACTGATGAGTGTGATAATTTAAATGATGGACTGACTTATTGGTGACTGACTGGTGATTGAGTGGCTAAAGTGACTGGTTGAATGACTTATCAACTGACTTTTTAGTTTCTTGAGTGAGTGATTTGTAACGTGACTGACTGACTGACTGGTTGACTGAGTGGTACTTTGACTGAATTTCCCTAGACTGACACTGATAACTTTTCCAATATAAACTTCTGTAACTGACTGACTGACTGACTGACTGGCTGAGTGAGTGATAGCCTGTTATTCCCAAAGTCATGACTGGGAACTTAACTGACTGACTGGCTAACTGACTGACTGATAAAGGGGTTAACTGAAGAAATAAAACTCAGTCACTCAAGATATTTTCAAGTTTAAGATTGGGTGAAGTCAACCACACTTAACCTAACCTAACCTAACTTGATGATGACTTGAACGACTGACCTTTATATCTGGTTTTAACATGTGAAAGGTCGTCATTCTCTTGGTGTCTTGTAAAAAGTGAAGATATATATATTAGTTTGTGGTGTTGGGCTGAGTGGTGGTGGTGGTGGTGGTGACAGGAATGGTGATGAGATGGCTATAAAAATTGTTATCCGTAGTTCTTCCACTCTGTTTTGGATTATATTGTTGTTATTGTATTTTTCTTAACATTTTATCATCCTTCCATTCTCCCTCTCCCTCTTTCCCCTTCTCTCTCTCCTTTTTTCACAAGCTGCAGTGGAAGTTGATGGTATTTTCAAGTGTGCTTTTTCATAATTCCTACAAAAATTCCCTATTTTGTCTGGATTTCACAGGCTGTAGTGGAAGTTAGTAAGGTTTTCAAGTGTTCCTATAACATGACAATAGTTTAACAGGCTGTAGTGAAAGTTAAAGGGTTTTGAAGGGTGTTTGCACAATGCTAGTGGTTTGACAGGCTGTAGTGGAAGTCATTAGGGTTTTTAAGAGTGTCTGCACAATTCTGGTGATAGTTTAACAAGCCTGCAGTGGAAGTTATCAAGGTTTTTCCCAGTTTAACAAGTGTGTAGTGGAAGTTATTGAGTTTTTTCCGAGAGTTTTTGTGTAGTGGAAGTTATTGAGATTTTTCCAAGTTTATTTAATTTAGTGAGTGTTTGACAAGGTGTAGTGGCAGTTATAGGAATTTTACAAGCCTTTTCATGATCCTGGTGAGAGCTTAACAGAAAATAAAGTGAGGTTTGCAACAAGATTCAGATTCCAGTGATAGTTGAACAAGACACAGTACACACCCTTCAAAACACAACCAACCACTCCTGCAGCCTTTAAAGTCATTTTGTCATTTCATTCACCTCTTCTCTCTCTCTCTCTCTCTCTCATATACTTTAAGCAGGCTGCAGTGGAAGTTATTGACATTTTCAAGGGTGTTTCAATGACATCACCCTTAAAAACACTTAATAACACAACCAGCCAGTCCCTTAGCCTTTGAGTAAGAGAGCTGAGGATACTAGAACAAGAACCTTAAGAGAGACTGCCACTCAGGACCTCTCAGCCCGGCAGCCAGACCAGATGTAGTCCATGTAGTGGTGTACAGAAATGTGAATGTGAAGTGTGGTGAGTGTGTGGTGATGAAGGGCCATAAGTGTTTAGTGACATACGTACTTACATTCCACATAACTCATTGGACATTAAGCTTTTAGAATGCCGCTCATTATTAATCAACTTGGGAAATATTTTGGCAGATGGAGATATAGAAAAAAAATAAGATAAAATAAATATAAATGAATACTGTCTCTAAATAAAATGCTTCTCTCCACATTTATCATTACAAAACTTGAGTCATCGCCAAAATACTTTGATGGAAGAAGGTAATATAAATAAATGAAATAGATCAACGAACATAAATCAACTTCGTCCCTGAATAAAAAAAAAAAAAATACTTCCTTATCATTACTAAACTCATTAAATACTTCGAAGGATGAAAATATAAGAAAAAAATAAATATACATAAAATAAACATGAAATAACAGATGCAATAAAAAATAAGAGACCATACATCAACTTACCAAGGCCCTGTATAACTAGATAAACATTTCATTAAACCATAACACACAGAGAAACATACACACACACAGTAATCAGATATATGTAGTACTCAAAAAATTATTACAAGATCAGTTCTTTTTTTTTTTTGCAATCTGTTCCAATATTTTTTCCTTGACTTGTTGAGATTCTATTGAGATTTTTTTGTACTTGTCTAGGAGTGAGTGTCTGTACATAGCATTATATTAAACTGTGTGAGGTGACGTCTGTGTGTTTTTGGGGTGTTTATCTCCTTTATATTAATTAGATTACCACCCTTCAGTACCATGATGTGTTTTCATATTTATTCTGCTTATTTGATTTTATACACCTTCAGAAACTTGTGGGGGATTAAAATAGTGAAGACTGTGGCCATTAATCTTCTGACCTCTATAGACCCCTTCCTAATGCAAATAAAATGGCCTAATCGTACACAAAACTCCCATTTTCATATTCATTCTTTTTACTATTTCATGATTTTATACAGCTTCAGAAACTTGTGGGGGATTAAAATAGTGTAGACTGTGACCATTAATCTTCTGACCTCTATAGACCCTTCCTATTATCAATAAAATGTTCTAATCATACACAAATATCATGGTAAAAATGTGTCCCAGTTCTGAAGAGGTTAACTTGCTGCCCTACTGCTCTGCTTTACACTTTTCTTGTTTATGTTCTCTTTCTCCTACACAATATTTTCTTTTATTTAGTTATTTATTTCATTCTACTTATTCATTATTTTTATTTAGTTATTCACTTCATTTTACTCATTTATTTGTCTTTTACTCATCTATTTATTTATTTTATTTTATTTATTTTATTTATTTATTTATTTATTTTTTTTTTTTTTGCTTGTTTATCATTTCCTATCATCAATTTTCAAACATCATCCCTCGCCAGTTTCATGAATATTTAGCAGTGAAATATATTAACTCTTATTCAGCTATTTATTTCATTTTATTTATTCACTAATTTCTATCTCTTTTATTCAGTAATTTATTTCATTCTATTTATTCACTAATTTCTATCTCTTTTATTCAGTTAATTTATTTCATTCTATTTAATTCATTTATTTCTATCTCTTATTCAGTTATTTATTTTTCTATTTACTTACTCTATTTTCTCATCATCTACTTTGAGACATTTTCCTTCACCAGCTTCATAAATATGCAGCACTGGAATATATTAACATGAAGCCTTAAACTTAACATAAACTATCATTAACCTCTTCAGTACTGGGATGCATTTTTACCTTGAGTTTTGGGTATGATCAGACCATTTTATTCACATTAGGAACGGTCTATGGAGGTCAGAAGATTAATGGCCACAGTCTTCACTATTCTAATACCCACATATGTTTCTGAAGCTGTATAAAATCACCAAATAGTCACCAGAATAAATATGAAAATGTGCTACTGAAGTGGTTGAATAAAAACTTAGCTTAACTTAGCCTAACCATCTCTCAGACTTAGCACATGTCCTTATTCTCTAGAGCAGGTTCAAGTTAGACTCACAAGAAAACTCAGGATGGATCTTTACTGTTCACACAAAGACGGCGAAACAATGAATGACTTACTCCACCTACTCATTCTTCACTCCTCTAGCCAACAGTTACATTATACATCCTTACTTAATGTACAGTAACAACCTAATTTCTCTATGCCAGCCTTCTATGAGCTGTGTATAGCGTGCTCTCTCTCTCTCTCTCTCTCTCTCTCTCTCTCTCTCTCTCTCTCTCTGACAATATTTCTCCAATCAGTCTAATTACAATTAAAGAATGCAAAATATAAAAGAATAGAAATGAATTAACTATCATCCTATTCTCTTTGCCCGTTATGAGTAAAAGTAAAAACAAATTAACTATTCTATTTTCTATTTCATCATTATTGCTCCCTATTTCTGTTTCCTTCATCATTGTTCATGTGTCTCTCTCTTTCTCTTTTTTATCTCCTGCATTCATTCAACTTGTCTCTTGTCTAAGCAATTTGTGTTTATGATACATCAATGTTATTTATTATTATATTACATTGGATTGAAGTCACACACACACACACACACACACACACACACACACACACACACACACACACAAGGTAACAAATCTAAAGTAAAATAGACAGGTTTCCATTGGTGTATAATATCTTGTTTCATGTAAATCACAGCTAGACAGACAGACACACACACACACACACACACACACACACACACACACACACACACACACACACACATTGTCACTCTGAAACGCACCCGCACTCGATCTCCCAGTTACACACACACACACACACACACACGGATTGTCATTCTGAAACACACACACACAAACAGATTGTCATTCTGAAACACACACACACACACACACACTTATCTACCTCAAACAATCATTTCTTTTCTCTCTCAAACACACACACACTGAACCCTGGGTTCCTATTCACCCTAGCAGGCATCGTCAGGCTGGGAGACGCCCCACACAACCTCCCCCCAGCCCTGGACACTGGACACTGGACATTGGACACAACACTACCCTGGGAACTAAATACTGCTGGCCTCACATTCCCCTCCGTTTTCTGAGTAATGTTTGGCGCATGAGAAATAAATATGTCTACGTTTATCTTGGAGTGGCCTTACAAAAACAAGGAAAGTAAGGAAATAAATACAGCTATGTTTTATCTTAGAGTGGCCTTAAAAACAGAGAAAGTAAGGAAATAAATACAGCTACGTTTCATCTTAGAGTGGCCTTACAAAAACAGGAAAGGTTGAGAAATAAATGTCTATATTTATCTTAGAGTGGCCTTAAAAAAACAAAGAAAGTAAGGAAATAAATACAGCTATGTTTTATCTTAGAGCGGCCTTACAAAAAACAGGAAAGATAGGGAAATAAATGTCTATGTTTATCTTAGAGTGGCCTTAAAAAAAAACAGAGGTGAGGACATAAATATGGCTCCATTTATCTTGGAATGGTTTAAAATAAAAAAAATAAAATAAAAATAATAAATAAATAAAAAAAACAGAGGAAAGGTAAAGAAATAAATATAAGATACAGAAGTGTTTTTACATCCTTGATAGTTGTGACATGCTACCTACGTTATATATATATATTTATGTATTCCTTGTCTTAGTTATTATTATTACACCTACATACAAATACATACATACACACACACACACAGACACAGAGACACACTCCTCTAAAAAATACATAAATATATATAAATAAATACACAAGATATAGCCTTTAATTTTCATGTATATATTTAAATTCCTATATTTCTACCTTCATTTTATTATTTCATCAATCTTCACTTTTATTTATCTTTAGTTAGTGTATATCTTTCATTATTTCTTGTATTATCAGCCATTATGTGTTCTTTCATCAATGTTCAGTGTATTTCTATCTCTTCAATTTACTTTTTTTAATATTTCTCTCTCTTAGAATCAGTCTATTCAAGTCTCTCAAACTATCACTCACTCTCCATCTCTATTTCTTTCATTAACTCTCAATGTATTTCTGTCTTACATTACTTATCATTATATTCTTACATTTAAATCATGAATGGCTACTTTATTTCTTTCATTACTTTAGTCAATTTCTTTCACTTAATCCATCAATGTTCACTTTTCATTCCTACTTCATCAATTCAAAACTACACATTTCATTTCCTTCATAAACTTGTATTTTCTCTTACATTTTTTACGTTGTCTACTCAAAATTACTCACATTATTTTACATCCACTTTTCTTTATACCATCTTATTATCTCCCCTACACACACACACACACACACACACACACACACACACATCTATCATTCAATAAACACTCACTTTAATCTTAACTGGACTGAAATAACACCAACACTCTCTCTCTCTCTCTCTCTCTCTCTCTCTCTCTCTCTCAGACAGTCCCAGCATCTCTCCTTTCCTCCCTCGATTTTCTCCATCTCTCCTAGTCCACCTGTAGAAGAGTTACAATGAATACAGGTTATGAGCCAATACAGACTATTTACCTGTACACATCCATGGTTACCTGTACATAGAGAGTCGTCTGTCTTATACCTGTGTGAATGAGTGGTTACCTGTGTTAATCAAGCTAGAATTTCATATTTCTATTTTTTCTTTCGTGAGTTGAGCTTAACCCTTTCAATACTGGGACACATTTTTACCTTGAGCTTTGTGCACGATTAGATCATTTTATTTAGATTAGGAAGGCTCTATGGAAGCCAGAAGATTAGTGACCTCAGTTTTGTAATATTTCAATTCCCTACATGAGATTCTGAAGCTGTATAAGATCACTGAATAGTAAGCAGAATGAATATGGGAATGCGTCACAGTACTGAAGGGGTTAACCTGCTTATGCACTGCCTGATGTATGAATGAAGATACCTCTGTGTATTAAGCCAAAGTAACCTGTTTACATATGTCTCAATCACCTGTTTCAATTAAGTTACCCGCACAGTAAGGTAAATTAAGATACAATAAGATATAAAGTCTCTTATAAAACGTTTGCTAACATAGTGTAACAACTGAATCTAACTTAACCTACCTCTCTCTCTCTCTCTCTCTCTCTCTCTCTCTCACCTGGATGTAAGAGTCGGTGAGTGGCCGCCAGGGTCTCCAGAAGAAGTGTTTCTCCAGCGGGTTGTTGTGCCCGCTGGGGACGTCCACCAGATACTTGCTGGACTGTGGTGGTGGTGGTGGTGGTGAGGAGAGAGGAGAGAGGAGAGATGAGAGAGGAGAGGAGAGGAGAGGAGAGGAGAGAAGAGAAAGAGGGAAGGAGGAGAGAAAGAGAAAGAGAGGCATAAAGAGGGGAAGGAGAGAGAGAAAGAGGGAGAAAGAGGAGGGTAGAAATATGAGACAAGGAAAAGGAAGAGAAGGAAATAAATAACAAAAAGCAAGGAGGAGGAGGAGGAGGAGGAGGAGGAGGAGGAAGAGAAGAACAGATTACTTTTCACACAATCAATCAATAAACAAACAAAACAAACAAGAACAAAAAAACACAAATCTCACTATTAAAACTTCCACAAAATATAAACACTCAAATTCTCCCTATAAACACTCTGATCCTGTTTACAAACACATCAATCCCTTCCATAGACTCTGATCCTCTTTAAACACACTAATCCTTTACATGAACACTCAGATCCTCTCTATACACACACTAATCCTCTATAAAAACATTGATCCTCTTTACAAACACTTCAATTCCTTCTATAGACTCTGATCCTCTCTATAAACTCAGAAATCCTCTATATAAAGCCTGATCCTCTTTACAAATACTTCAATCCCATCTATAGACTCTTGGATCCCACTTACAAGGTACAGCAGCATCTTGGTCTTCTCATCTATACTCATGTCCTCTCCAATGGTGTAAGGGTAGCTCTCCCCATGCTGGGCGATGTAGGAGGAGAGGAAGGGATGAGCAGAGGTCACCATCCACACCCCACTCAGTTAGGTTAGATCCTGCGGAGGTACCATCAAGTTAGGTTAGGTTAGGTTAAGTTAGGCCAGGTCAGCTATTATTATTATTATTTATTTATTTATTCAGAGCCTCACTACGACTATTTTCCAAGGCCACAGAGATACTTAGCAGGATTTTCAAGAGTGTTTCTCCAGTTAATAATGTAGAAATTTTGTCACTCTGCCTCTAGAACCACAAAAACTCCCATGAAAACACACTGTTCTTTCACCATGACTATTTTCCAAGGCCACAGAGATGATTAGCAGGGTTTTCAAGAGTGTTTCTCCATTTAATAATGCAGAAACCTTGTTACTCTACCTCTAGAACAGTAAAATACGCTTTCATGCAAATTTAAATAAAGCCTTTTGAAATAGTGAAGGTGAAGTGCCAAAGTGTTTGAGAATACAAGTCTTAGTTAGGTTAGTCAAATTTTCTCTTCCAACGGACACACAGACACACTCACCCTGGAAAGGTTCAGCCAGCCACTGCCACAGCACCTCCGTGGCCTCAGGGCACAGCAGGCCAGGGTAGCGAGACTTCAACAACTGCACCATCAGGTCGTTGCCACAGTTGCACCGCAGTTGTGTCTCGCTGTGGTGGTGGTGGTGGTGGTGGTGGTGGTGGTGGTGGTGGAGAAGAGGGGGTGGTGGTTAGTTAATTTTTTTAATGCTGGTATTGTATTTTTCATTCCTTTCTTTCTTTCTTTCTTTCTCTCTCTCTCTCTCTCTCTCTCTCTCTCTCTCTCTCTCTCATTACATCCTCACATATAACAATGGTTCCTCAAAAATACACTTACAGTAAACCCTCACTATATGGGATCAACGGGGGAAACCCGTCGAAATCTCCAAAATCCAAAAAATCCAATGTCAGTTGCCCACCTCATATAATGGCAAGTGTCCAATATACATACGTAAAGAAATTTGCTGCTATATGGAGCCTATACATATAAGTAGAGGCACATGAGGGTTGCGTGAATGACCATAGTTGTGATGGGATAAGGTGGCACAATGCAGACTGAATCATCCCTGCACATGGGGATGAGTGGCAGGTGGAGCATCAGTGCCCAGTTGGCGGGAAACTGTACTGGATGCTTGCCGCTTATATCCATCCTATCTAGACAAAATTAATCCGGTGGCTATGTAACATCCTAAATAGCTGATATACGACATGTGTCCAATACAGTGAGGGTTTACAGTATTTACAAACCACAATTGAAACACCCCTGAAACACATAATGCACCACTGAAAACACCTCAAAACATCCTTGAAACACAAAACACACCTCCTGAAACACACAAAACACCCTGAAACACACAATACACCACTGAAAACACCTCAAAATACCACTTGAAACACACAAAACACCCCTGAAACACACATTATACCCCTGAAAATACCTCAAAACACCCCTGAAACACAAAAACATCCCTTGAAACATACAAAACACCCCTGAAACACACAGCACACCCCTGAAAACACCTCAAAACACACCTGAAACACACAATACACCCCTGAAACACACAAAACACCCCTGAAAACACCCTAAAACAACTTTAAAACACACAACACACCCTTGAAAACACCCCAAAACACACCAAGATACCCGCAAGACTCACTCAGTAGTAATAATCTCGTCCTGGGTCCTTCTGACGATGGTAACAGGACCAGGGTATCTCGCCAGCTGGTCCCCGGGGTTCAGATTAAGGTGGGTGTTGACGGCAAGGGTTACAATGCTGTTCAGACACCCAGGCATTCGGTTCACGGCCAGCGGAAGGACATGGTTGAATGTTGCGTCCAGGATCAAGCCGGATATCTGGTTTGGGGTGGCTTGGTTAGGTTGGGGTTGGGCTGGTTTGGTAGAGTGTGGTTTACGGATGGTTTGGAGTGGTTAGGTTAGGTTAGGTCATAATTATTTTGTGTCTAATTAATTGCCCTTAACCTGTGCCCTTCCTACATAGAAAAATAAAAACAAGAACAAGAACAATGAAAATAACAAGAACAAGAGTAATGAAAAGAATTAAATGAAACAAGATGAACAAGAACAAGCAAAAGAACAATGAAAAGAACAAAGGAATATGAACAGATGACCAAGAACAAGAACAGGAACACAAACAAGAAGAAAAAAGAACACTGACCAGAAAAGACAAAAAAAAGAATGAAGTAAAACACATCTGAATAAATTAAACTAAACTAAACTAAACTAAACTAAACTAAACTAACCTAACCTAACCTAACCTAACCCAACAAAGCACACAAGTGGCAAACAGACCTGGGAAACTAACCTAACCTGACTTAACCTAAACTAACAAAACATACAACACAGCACACACAGACCTGGGAAACTACACTAAACTAACCTAACCTAACCCAACCTAACCCAACAAAGCACACAAGTGGCAAACAGACCTCGGAAACTAACCTAACCTAACCAAACTCAACTCAATCCAACCCAACCTAACCTAACCCAGCAAAGCACACAGACAGCAGAAAGCAGAAAGCAGATAGCAGACAGCAGACAGAAGACAGACCTGAGGGTAGTTCATGGCGGCCCAGGTGCTGGAGTAGCCGCCAATGCTCCAGCCATAGATGAGAATGTCCTCCTCCCTGAAGCCAGCGCTGTGGATGGCAAACTGCATCACTGCGTCCACTGCATTCTGCTCCTGGCCGGGGTACGGCGAGCCCTGGGAAGGTTACGGGAGGTTAGGGAAGGTTAGGTTAGGTTAGGTTAGGCTAGACTAGGAAAAGGTTAGGTTAGGGTAGGGTAGGTTAGCCTAGGTTAGGGTAGGTTTGAGATAGGTTAGGTTAGGTTAGGAAAGGTTAGGTGCTTTTTATTTGATTATTTATCTATTTTTATATTTATTATCTTTATTCTATTTCTTTATATTTTCTTGTTCTTCTTATTCTTCTCATTTTTTTATTCTTCTTTTCCTTTTGTTCTTATTCTTTTTGTTTTCATGTTCTTATTCTTATTTTTTCCTCATTCTTCTCGTCTTTCTTGTTCTTATTATTCTTGTTCTTTTTTCTTATTCTACTCATTTTTCTGCTCCTCTTTTCTTGTTCTTTGTTCTCATTTTCTTGTTTCACTTGGTCTAATTTTTTCTTGTTCTTATTCTTCTCATTGTTTTCTTGTTCTTTTATTTTTCTCATTTTTCTTGTTCTTCTTATTCTTGTTCTTTAGTTCTTATTTTTTCTCATTCTTTTATTATTCTCATTCTCTTGTTCTTATTCTTCTTCATTTTCTTGTTCTTATTCTTGTTCTTTTTTCTTATTCTTCTTGTTTTCTTGGTCTTCTTTTTATTGTTGTTTTCTTCTTCTTCTTGTTTTTTTCTTTTTCTTGTTCTTATTGTTGTTTCCTTTCTTATTCTCTCTAAGTTTGAGCTAGTTTAAGTTAGTTTCATTAGGTTAAGTTAGGGAGGAGTTTCTCTCTCTCTCTCTCTCTCTCTCTCTCTCTCTCTGCAAAACATACACAAAATATCCCAGAAACATCCAAACACCCCAAAATAAACACAGCCACACCTGAAAAAACACACCCAAACACCACACATTTAACCTCCTATCCACAAAACAGACCCCAAACACTGCAAAACACATCCAAACGCACCAAAACATCCACAACGCACCCCAAAACACACTCAAAACTAGGACCCGACCAATGTGGATTTTTTGTGGCCGATGACTATTCTGATATTGGAGGATAAAAAACTTCCGATAACCGATATATAGGCAGATTAAATTTTTACACTTTTCAAAATAAATAAGTGAACACCTGACGCTTTTACACTTTTTGGAGAGCCGGCAGTCAAGTGGGTCTTTTTTTTTTTTCAATCCTTTCTTTTTTTTTTAACCCTTGGCTGGCCCTCTTCCCTACATATAAAAAAAATAAATAAAAAAAAAATCTAATGGCCTTAATAATGCTCAAGCTCTCGTTACCAGGATGCAAATTATGGGTGGAACATTTTTTTTTTTTTCATTATCAAACACTTGTATTTTCAGGAAGTGTTTGG
>NC_059258.1:3342570-3432570 GCF_017591435.1 Portunus trituberculatus
TCGAGAGGGTGTTTTGGCGGAATATTTGAGAGGGTGTAATGGCGGGAAATTTGAGAGGGTATTTTGGCGGGAACGTGGGAGGGAGAGGGAAAAATCAATGCAATAACTTATAAATACATGTCAAGGCAATATTTAGTATATGGAGTTAGGGTTGTTGTTGTCTTACAATGACATAATTCAAAGCAATGTGAATTATGATGGTGGTGGCTGGCTGGGAAATATTATAAAAAGGACTTGTGTCAAATTCATTCATTCTTAAACATTAATTCTCACCATTCACTGCTTCACCAAAGATGTCAAAGTTCAGTCTTAGATTGGTGAGTTTTCTTGATGATAGCTGAGTGACTAAATGAATGTGTTGAGAAGAGAGATGACATGTTTCTGATTAAACAAATGCAAATGGTTATGATCAAATGTTTAGCCACAGGTAAGTAATATCAAGCAACTTACACAACAAATCTGAATACAATAACACAGTACATGGTAGAGTATTGTAAGACATGAGCTGCTCCTTACAAAAAAAAAAAAAAAATATCAATAAATAAACCATTACAAACAAAACAATGGTAATTCAGTAAGAGAAACACATTATCTCTGCAGAGAAACACATTATCCTTGTCAATCCAAACCAACTAGTACAAAATAAGTAGATAAACTGGATTAGCCTTACTTAACACAACATCCAAATCACTTCACTTCAATGACCTTAACCAAACATTATCAAAACCATCTCATTGTGTTTGCATAATTGTTCTTTTTTGTGACTAACTTGACAAATCTTTAAGTGTGTTACTCCTTCACCAGTGGCAGTGTTGGAGGAGAGACTCGCAACACTCCAGCACAACACAATGCCAGCGTAACATTACCGTAGCACACAATTTATCTTACACAAGAGTAACTTAACCTTAACTTGAAAACATTTGTGCAAGTTCTTGTAGTCACAGCTCCATTAAACTGACAATATTTCCCTCACTTTCATCCATTTCTTTAACCTAACCCAACACATTCACACACACACACACACACACACACACACACACACACACACACACACACACACACCTACTTTTGCCTTTTAAGTATGCACAAATCCTTAACTCTACAATCCTCACTTATTTACACACCCTTCCCTCTCGGAACACTTTCCACAATGCGTTATTCTGCTGGCCACTCCTCACCTGCTATGAAACGCAAGGACACATTCCCTTCACAACTAAAACTACACAATATCAAGCCTGAGCATTCCTATTTGATGATAATGGAAGAAATAAACCTAACCTAAAGTAGTAGTAGTAGTAGTAGTAGAAGTAGAAGTAGAAGTAGAAGTAGAAGTAGAAGTAGTAGTAGTAATAGTACACAAATGTTAGTTCTGCTGCAGTGCACACTAACACCAGCTGCCCATGACATCACATTCTAACCAGCACTTCACCACACCACACCAGCAGCCTTCACTCTTCACCATCACCATCACATCACAACACAAAAATAAAGATAAGATAAATATATAAGTAAATAAATATGACAAAATAATCCCTTGCACTATTATAAAACATTATTCTCTCTCTCTCTGATTAGTTGAGTTACATTATCTATTCATCACCTCACCTCATACCAATCATTTTTCTAGTCAGCTTCCACACCAATGCCACAGACTTAACCTCTTTAGTACCACACCACATTTTTCATATCTATTCTGCTACAGCTTCAGAAAATTATGGAGGGGATTAAAATAGTGAAGACTGTAGCCATTAATCTTCTGACGTCCATAGAGTCTTCCTAATGTCAACAAAATCAGAATTGTACCCAAAACTCTTAGTAAAAATGTGTCCCAGTACTGAAGGGGTTAACCACGGATTTAATCACACCTAACCTAACCTAATCGCACCTTGACACAACCATAATAAGAGCCAATCACAATCTTTTCCTTCACCTTCACCATTACCCCTCTCCAATCATTGTTTCCTGCACTACACACTTCAAATGGCCCGTCTGTCTGTTTGTCTGTATGTCTATCTGTCTGTGTGTGTGTGTGTGTGTGTGTGTGTGTGTGTGTGTGTGTGTGTGTGTGTGTGTGTGTGTGTGTGTGTGTGTGTTTATCTGTCTGTGCTTGTTTATCCACATCTGTGTTTGTCTGTTTGCCTAAATGCCTGTGTCTTTCTGTTTATCTGTCTGTTTGTCTGATTGCCTGTCTATCTGTCTATGTGTTTTTTTATTTGTCTGTTTGTTTGCCTAAGTGCCTGTGTCTTTCTGCCTGTCTGTCTGTCTGTCTGTCTGTTTAACTATCTGTCTGTCTGTCTGCCTGTTTCACCCCTGGTCAGTGGCACCACACAGAGGAAGCATTGAGCACAAGACAATACCATCAAACTCAAACAGAACACAACAATTTAGTTCTCAACATAATGGGACGTGGTAAACTTGTCTCCCTCCTGCATAGAACACAAGGAGGCACCAGGAACACTTCACCAAGCAACATTTGCCTCACAAGAGAGATTCAGAACACTAGTTAACCACGATTCTCTTCCAACACCTGTTCATTTCACCTGGATTGGTCTTTTAGAGTGGAGTGAACACTAAACATGACTTTGATGGACAAATGTGTGTATGTGTGTGTTTAACTTCTCACTGCCTTGGGCCATGACATACTAAAAAGAATAATACAGAAAAAGTCATACAAAACACACTTCAAAAATGTAAATAACTTCAAACCACAGTCTTTTGAGTCACAATGAGGATGGACCTTCAAAATATAGAACAACACTTTCCCTCACTGCCTTGGGCCATGATGAACCCAAAAAATAACACAAAACACACTTCTAAACCAAAAAACATCATACAAAACACACTTGAAAACCACAAATAACTTCCACCACAGTCTTTTAACTTGTCACAATGAGGCTGGACCTTCAAAACACACTCCAGCACTTCCCTAACTGCCTTGGGCCAAATGTCTGAGCACCGAGCACATGAACACAACACATTTTTATTGCTTTCATCACCTCACAACTTGATAAGCTGCCGCAGAACACACCTCGGTATCAACACTGTGTTAGGTTAGTGCTTTGATTTCTTTGTCTTGTGTAAGGTTAAGTGTGTGAAGAGATGGGATACTTTAGGAAGATGCATGAAGTTATTAGGCTTACATGTGCAGCCTCTCTTGTTTGTATGTATGTATGTATGTATGTATGTGTATGTATGTATGTGTATGTATGTGTGTACGTGTGCGTGTGTGTGTGTATTTTAAAGTCATTTATAGTGTTTTACAATTATTCATCCCTTCTTCACTGATTATCTTAACTTGTCCTAATATGCAGTCTTATTCCAAATTTCCTCTTTCCACTTTCTATTCTGTGTACTTCTAAACACTTCCTTCATAAACTACATATTTTCTTTTTCTTTCTCTTTCTCCTTTTTTTCCTCATCTTTCATTGCTATTAATTCCTCTTACTTTCCTCTTTCCTTCCTTATTTTCTATCTTTATTCACAATGCAACACCGCTTTTCTTTCCTCTCCTCTCTCCTCTCTTCCTTCCTTCTTTCACTCTACACCTCTCTTTCCTTCCTTGCTTCCTTCACTCCATCTCTCCTTCCTTCCTTCCTTGCTTCCTTCGCTCTTCACCTCTCCTTCCTTCACAATCATTATACATACACAGATGTGACACACCCTCGTATACATACCATGAAGATTATACATAGCATATAAAAGTTATCTAGAATACACTATATACATGTGTAGTAGTAGTAGTAGTAGTAGTAGTAGTAGTAATAATAGTAGTAGTAGTAGTAGTAGTAGTAGTAATATAAGCCAATCTTTTTTATTTTTTTGAGTAAGTAAATATTAAGTACCTTTATTAAAACCATTATTTGAACTTTTGATGATAAGTTAATGCAAATCTTTCCTCTTTTCTCTTCCTTTATCACTTTCTCAATTTCTTCTAATATCTTTTCCTCTCTCTTCTTCTTTTCTCTTCTTATATCACTTCCTCATTCTCTTCCTACACTTCCTTTTTCTCTCTTCTTCCACCTCTTCCTATATCACTTTCTCACTCTTCTTATATCATTTCCTTTATCTCTCTTCTTCCTTCTCTTCCTATACCACTCATTCTCTTCCTGCACTTCCTCTTCCTTTCTCAAGTCATTCTCAAACCCACCAGTTCAGAGCCAGCAGGAACACACATTTGCATACCATCACCCTCAATACAGCAAATTTAGGCCAAGAACATTCCACCCATAAGGTTTCACAAGTTTTTCTTTTCTGTCTTGTTAAGTTGGGCTGGATTGAGTTGGGTTGGGTTGGGTTGGGTTAGGATTGGTTTAGGTTAAGTTAAATTTAAGTTAGGTTAGGTTTGTTTGGGTTTGGTTAAAGGTTAGGTTAAGGTTAGGTTAGGTTAGGTTTGGTTTGGTTAAAGGTTAGATTAAGGTTAGGTTAGGTTAGGTTGGGTTGGGTTGGGTTGGGTCTTTTTTTGAGTTTCATTGCATTAGGTAAGGTTTGTTTGGGGTTTGGGTTAAGTAAGGTTAGGTTAGGAAATGCAAGGTATGGTTAGGTCAGGTTAAGTTTGGTAATATATTATGGAAAGAACTATAAGGAGAAAATTTTTACTTGAGAAACTTCATGGATGGAATTAACTTTGGTAAAATTTACATGGAACCAACACACACACACACACACACACACACACACACACACACACACACACACACACACACACACACCAGAGAATTAAGTTATCGGAGCAGTCTTCCTTACACATTAATAGCCACCAAGGAACACACTCATTCCTTGCCACAACCCTTGTAATATGAGCACCACAATTTTGAGTATTGTCACAAGTATATCATATAACCAAGACTCACATTCACCAACACTTTGCTCTCACTCCACCACTCTCTTGAGGCTCCACAGAAGGCTGGTCAGGGGGGCTTCAACACATAACATTTATCCTCCAATTTTGTATACTGCTGACTCTCCTTTTAGTGGCATCTCAGAGGGCCTTTTTTCGCTCATTTTGTTGCCCTTTGCCAATTGAGTTTCCAGGGTTTCTTCCTCCATATTATAGACTCCTTGTTAGTTAAAAGATCTGTGAAAACACTCAAAAACCACAGTAACGTCCATTATACTGTGTGTGGCATAATTCAGTTGAGGTCACAGGGGTATGGTAACACTGCCAATGACAGAACCTCTCACACAATAACTATGGAACACATCCCATCTTGCTCTGAAATGTGGACTAAATTCACTCCATTTCTACCAAAACTAATAACCAGATGACTAACATTAATATTTGGGCACCCTGGTGTCTTACATAAAATTAAGTAGAAGGTTCTGGTGGAAACAAAATAGCTACCAATTTTCTAAGGAAGGAGAGAATGAGTATCAGTCACTTCCTTATTCAAAAGTGCCTTGCTCTCTCACCGTAAGTTTTTCAGGCCATAGAGATGAGTAGCCAGATTTTCAAGACAGTTTCTCCTAATAATAATAGAAACCTTGCCACTCCATCACAAGAAACATGAAAAAATACCCTTAAAACATGAACATCTTTAACTAGAACCTTTGGAAACCAGTGATGGTGAGAGGGCAAAGCGTTTCAGAGTCTGTGTCTTAGTTGCAGTGTTTCCATGTCTGTGATACTTCTATGTCAGCTTCATTAGACCATCACTACAAAAATACCCTTGGAGAACCCTGACCACCTCCACAAAAGCCAGCCAAGAGTGGTGAGGCAAGACGACAAAGTATTTCCGAATAGAGTTCTTAATTAGAGAGCTGAGAACATTACCAACCCACACCACCACTTGTAATTAACTTATAGAGCTAACTTATTTACTTTACATAATAGAACGCTCTCTCTCTCTCTCTCTCTCTCTCTCTCTCTCTCTCTCTCTCTCTCTCTCTCGTAGTTTTGGAAGCCTTTGAAATATACATCTGATACATATGTCTAGACCGAGGAATATCCAGTATAGTAGTAGTAGTAGTAGTAGTAGTAGTAGTAGTAGTAGTAGTAGTAGTAGTAGTAGTAGTAGTAGTATATTTTGCAATTTCTCATGAATTCAACAAGGAAAGGAGCAAGTCAAAGTACAAATAGTAGCAGTAGTAACAATGGCAGTAAATTAAGTCGTTGTATAAGTAGTAGTAGTAGTAGTAGTAGTAGTAGTAGTAGTAGTAGTAGTAGTAGTAGTAGTAGTAGTAGTAGTAGTAGTAGTAGTGATGGTAACAGTAGCAGCAGCACAGTGAGAGGCTAACCCCAGTCTTGTCGATAGCATACACGAGCACACACACCAATACTGTCACCATCACCCAGCCTGCATCACCACCAGCCCCTGACACCCACAATGCATCACATCCACTCCCAGGTGAAAACAAAAGCAACAAGAGCAACACGACAAGGTTCAAACACTCCTCCTGTGGTATTAAGTAGCATATAAATAGTAAATACGAGATAACAAATATGTATCGCTTATAAAAAAAGTAACTATAGATTCACAATACATAAAATACATTGTCAACTATAGTATGAAAATCTGGAATAAGGTAGTACAAGTAAAATAAAGATATGCTGATTAAGTAATTATCATGTGATGGAAACTGGTATAGCAAGGTCAATACACAATTAATAATGACAAATCAGGGTTTTTTTCATTTGTCTACACCACTGAAGGGAAAGATGATAAGTGTTAGTGAAAATACATTACTGATAGCTAAGTGGAAACATACACACACGCACATACACTCAGGAAGGAAAGAACACACACATACACACTCAGAAAAGGAATACCATACATACACACACACACACACAAATACACACTAAGAAAACACACACACACACACTTAGAGAAGCAATAAAAAAGACAATAACAAGATCAGTGAGCCGAGAGTGAGCGAAGAGTGAACTGAGAGGACCACAAAGACAGCTGAGTGGTGAAGATGAAGACTGGTGAAGACTGAAGACTGGTGAAGAGTGAAGAGTGGTGCCTTGAACAATGAGTGACAGTGAGACAGAATGGGTGATGATATAAATACCTACACTACGAGGGAGAGAGTAAAAAAGACTTATTGTGTGTCGGGTAAATGATTCAAGAGTGTATTATTGTGCCAGGAGGGATAAGAGCTCAGGATTAAACTGGTTAGGGTGTATCAAGGTATCAGGAGGGAAGAGGAGTTAAAATTAGTTTCGGTAAGGGTGTATTTGTATTAGTAAGGAGTATAAGGTCAGATTTGGAGGTCAGGATGCATTAGTGTGTTATTAAGGGATAAGAGGTCAGGATAAGGTTAGGTTAGGATGTATCAGGGTGTCAGGGGTGGTGAGAGGTCAGGGTGAGGTGAGGTCAGGGTGTATCAGGGTATCAGGAAGGATATGAGGTCAGAGTTAGGTTAAGTTAGGGTGTATCAAGGTGATGGGGGTGGTGAGGGGTCAGGGTGTAAGGTCATTGGTGTACCGGCAAGTGGTGATTTACGAATGCGTGGTTTTGCATATTTTACGTTGTGGTTGATGTGATTTACTCTGATTCATTGATGTACAGCCCATTTTAAGATAGAGAAAACCATAAATGTGTGTAAAATGTTGAAAAGAGGCATTAAACTGTTTGACATTACAAGTTTTCATCCCTTTTTGTGAATAACAAATGCAAAATTCACACTTACAAATAAAAATCTATAAAAAAACAATCTACGCAAAAATATAAATACAAAATAAATATCAAATCATTAAAAATTCACACTTCATATAAAACTTTAGCATCACAACCTCCAAGGAACACAACAGATCCGAGCATCACCACCAGCAGTACCAGGCAGGGCAGGTGAGTCAAGAAGGGTGGGAGTGGCTTCATATATTGCTTCACTACTGCGCAACACACTCAGGCCAGTACTCTGGAACACTTACCCCACCAACAACACTACTTTCCAAGGCCACAAGGATGATTGGCTGGGTTCTTAAGACAGTTTCTCTGTTCATGATACAGAAACTTTGTTAATCTGTCCCTAAAACCACAAAAACACTGAAAAACTAGCATCATTTTAATTAGAACCTTTGAATGTAGTAAAATGCTTAGTTCTCTCACAACAACAATTTTCAAAGACCATAGATATCATTAAACAGCTTCTCAAGAGTCTTTTCCAGTTAATAATGTAGAAATCTTGTTAAAATGTTCCTAAAACCATAAAAATGCCCTTAAAAAACCAGCATCATTTCAAGTAGGGCCCTTGGAATGTAGTGCAGGAGATGGAGCAGTGTTTCAGTATGTGGCCCTCAGTGCACCGCCACACCCCTCACACACTACAGGGGCAAAGAGGGACAGCTACCCTACGAACACATCACTCTGTATTTAGTGGGGACTGGACCGGCACACCACACTGGCCAGGCACACTCACCGCTGGCTGCCTCACCTCACACACCACCCTCGCTTTGGTCTCCCTTCAACTGTTATCAAAGGACACACATAATGAGGTTCTTGGTTATTTTTCCTATTAATAATTCAGATTTCTTGTTGAATTAATACTAGAATCATGAGACACTTGAAGACGACAATAATTTTCCTTAGACTGATGCTCTCATTCACTTGTCTATGTATTGCTTTTTTAAATATGCATGCAGCAAATTTACTATATTCCTGCAATAGTTTGCTTGCATTAATTACCTTATGGCATGTAAACACAGGATGGAAAGTGCTTTAGTTACACTGGACGAAAAAATGAGTACCAAAAATCTCTCATTGTATGACTAATGAACACAGGACAATGAACACTTAATATCCCAATCTTCCTAGAGCATTCTGCAGACAGTTGAGAAATAGAGGAATGCCAAATATCTCTCAAAAACAAAGAAGTATGAACACTAATGAACACAAAAGATTAACTAACCATGAGTCTTCCTATGATTTTCCCTGCCATGAAAAACAACTGCAAATACCAAAAATCTGTTGCAAAAATAAGCATAAAAAACTAATGAACACCAAAGAGTGAACACTAAGTATCTTTGAGTTTTGCTTCAGTCCTCCCTTGTCTCTGCCTTTGTCCTTTGAAACTTTGCCAGCAATTACATTCCCAGCTGTGGTTCCCCTCGTGGCCAGTGTGCCACACCTGGTCCAGGGAAATAAGCACTCACACTCGCCCTAACAACCCACCACTTGTACACTGTCACAGCCTTGCCTCTCTCTGCCCCACAGACAGTGCTGCCACCTGCTGCACACACAGCTACTGTCTTCACTGATACTCTGCTACTAGGCAAACTGTCTCTCTATCACTCTCTCTCTCACACTATCTGAAAACTATGATTTTTTTTTTAATTCTTGCATGAATTCCACGTGTACTATCAGATTTCCTTCAATACAAAAATAATATATAAATAAAATTAACTTGATATTCCAATAATATCAATTTCAGTTATACTAATAATATCAATTTCTCTTCAAAGCATTACTGAGAAGAAACATTAATTTCCTTCACATTAACTAAATGTTCATAAATTTTATTTATCCTATAACATAAGGCAAAAAAAAGTTTAAATAACCTAATTTTCAGTTAACCTCAATGTTTCCTTCAACAAACAAGGAGTTTAGATGACTGAGCATCCACACACCACACACCACACACCATTAACCTTCCCTCAGTCAGGAAAGAGAAAACAATTACATATTTAGGTGACTTGATTCACCAACACCCACACCATTTTTCACAGGGAAAGATAGAGAGAGAGACAGAAAGAGAGGTCAGCTTGGTGAGACACAGTGGCCCAGCAGGCTGGGCAGGGCAGGGAGAGGCCTGGCCAGACTAACACCCTAATGTAGGAACACCTTTTTGTGACATGAGTGACGTGTGACCCTGTAAACCTTGTGTTGTGGAGCGTCTGGAAGGATGATGCGACTTGCCTTACCTTTATGATTTGTTGATTACACCATGTACATATACATATAGTACACTATATAAAAAAGATATAAATCTGACTGGTGGCTATCTGAGAGTCGCCCAAAGAACAGAACCGCAAGGACAGACACCAATACAAGTCAAAGTAGTCGTACGCTGGAAGCTTTTTTGATTGCAGAAACAAAATAGAAATTTCGTGCAACACTGTTTTTTTTTTTAGTGTAGTATTTTGTGCACACTACCCAAGCAACCAAGGCATGAACCAGGATTACTTTTTGACACAACACAAAACCACAACAAAAACATTCCCGATTGCGTCACAAGAAGGAGACGACAGCAGCCCGTCCCCTCCCGGCACCCAGCCCCCACCACCGCACCTCACCCAGGCCACCAGGGGGACACTCCAGCTGCCCCATGTGTGCTGCCAGCAGTGCAGGGTCCTTGCCACACTACTACTAGACCCACAGACACACACCTCAACACCTCACCGGGGTAGCCTGGTGGTCAGGGCGGTGGTGAGTCACTGCAGCACTCGGGAGAACGGACCAAAATGAACCGTGAATTAATGGCGTACTGCACACATTACTGAGATCACCACTAACGACACAATGAATTATGCACAGACAGGTGTTTTCACTGCACCTGGTGGAGGGAGGAGCTCTGACAGCCGGGCCACCACCCCTGCCCCAGGCGTGTGGCGTCAGCTGACCCCCACCTCCCTCCCCCCTGCCTCACCACCATCAACAAAATACAAAGAGTATCCAGCCCAGTGTCTGCTATATACAAATGATAACCCCAGATGCTATGTACAGCCAGTGACAGCCCCTCCCCCCTCCCTCCCTCCCCCCACCACGCACACCCTCACACTCTCCGCTGCCACCCGGGAGCCGGACACAGTCTGGCCCCGGCACACGGCACACAAGGAGCTCGGCAGCGGCAGCAGCGGTGTGAGCTGTAGGTCACGGCCGGACACTCGCTGGACTGGCAGGCAGGCTCACCCTCGGGAAGCAGCGCCACAGTGCCCGAGGCACCGCACGTCCTGGCGGCGCCGCCAAACCTCCGAGCAATAAATAGAAGCAACAAGCCGGGGCATGGGAGTGTCCTCGCCTCTCACTCTCACTCTCACCTCTCACCTCTGGGGCTGCTAACAAGTCGGTCTCCAGGAACTTTGTGTGCTCAACTCATGAACCGGCCCTTGCAGTCCTCCACGTAGGATTGCTGAGGGGGGATCTGGTAGAGCTGGTGCAGGTCCTGCTGGCCGGGCTGGCCGGGCGAGGGTCACATGAACCTGGGCCGGAAATGGTGCATGGGGCCTCTCATCATGGCCGCCGCCCCAGGAGGCATCCCCCGCCCCATTATCATCATCATGCGTGGGTCCATGCTGCCGTACATTTGCTGTGGGGCAACAAAGAGCTGCGTCAACACTGGCAATGTCACTCCCCTCACCTCTCCCCTCACCACGTCAGGTGTGCTGTGGTTGGCCACTGCCCTGTGGAGCCTCAGGGTGGCTGCTAACCAACAATGACAACCCTGCCACTGTTGAGAATGTAACTCAACTCTCACATGACCACACATGATCTGTCCAGACCCTTACAGCCACTAAAAGGACTGAAAACCTCAATGATTGCTTGTGACATCAGCAGTGTTCTTCAAAATGTTATTATAAACCACCACAACAAGGAACAGTCTGGGGCAATCAGTACCTGCTGCTGTATCATGGTGGGGGGAAGGTAGCGGTGCATCTTTACGTTGTGGGGTCCGCCGGGCACGCCAGGACCGCTGCCGCTGCCTGATGCCATAGCTGCCATTGCTGCCATGGCTGGGCCGCCCAGGTTGGCCATGCCCCCTCGTGCCCCAGGGCTGAGGGCGGCCATGTTTGGACTGCCAGTGGGGATGCCCGTGCTGCCACCGGCCCCGCCCGCTGGGGAGCCACGCCCCACCATGCCCATGTCACCGTAGATAGGAGACGCATTCTGTGGGGTCAACACACATTTGTATACACACTTGGTCAAGCAATATTCAGTGCATAAATAATTCATTCAATAAGGAGACACATTCACTGGTCACAACACTCAAAACTCACATCAACAACACTTCATCCACTAAAGCACTACCATCTAGCTTTCTACCTCCACCATTACCACAGAGAGAGAGAGAGAGAGAGAGAGAGAGAGAGAGAGAGAGAGAGAGAGAGAGAGAGAGAATTGTAGAGGCAAGATGGAGAACCTCTACATAAACTTTCTTCTAACACTAAGTGCTCTTAACCATCACACTAAACTGTCTTAACAGTTGCACACACACACACACACACACACACACACACACACACACACACAATGCATTTTCCTAACAGCCAATACATTCATAAACTCTCCTTCCATGAAAATTCCAACAGATAAAAAAATAAATAGTACAGCTCTCTCTCTCTCTCTCTCTCTCTCTCTCTCACCCACAGCACAAAGATTTAAGAATACACTATGGAATAAATGCTATTTATTCAAAAGAAACTACAAATTCATATAATTAATCTGCAAAGCTTCTTACAGATATAAAAATTCATATGGGAAACTTATCAACAAGACTATGCTGCGTTTCTTTATCTCTTTCCAAAACTGTTGCTATTTACAGGCACAGACTTATCGCTATACCACAGTTAAATGGGGAGAAAGCTTGTCTCAGGTAAGCTATGTGTGTGTATGAGTGTGTGTTTCGCTGTGTGTGTGTGTGTGTGTGGGTGTGTGTATCTAATTATATGTCTGTTTTGTCTTTCAGCATGTGTGAATGTGTATGTGTGTGTTTGTATATGTAACTTTTGTATTTTATCATGTGTGTGTGTGTGTGTGTGTGTGTGTGTGTGTGTGTGTGTGTGTGTGTGTGTGTGTGTGTGTGTGTGTGTGTGTGTGTGTGTGTGTGTAGAAGTAGTAACATTTCTATCAATTCGCACTGCAGAAGTCAACACTCCTACACTCTCCCTACTCTATAAAAGTCTTTAGTCACCTAGCACACTACTGAAAGGCCAGAGTTTCCACCACAGTCACCACTATCACCACAATCACCACCACAGGAGATCACCACACTCACTGCTCAGTCACACCACACGCTGCACCATCAGGCACCATATTCATAACAAACACATCACCATCATCATTTTCAGTCTGTCATTCCACTCCAGGCAAAGGTAAGGTAAGGTAAGGTAAGGTTAGGTTAGGTTAGGTTAGGTTAGGTTAGGTTAGGTTAGGTTAAGGTATGGTAAGGTAAAGTTAGATTAGATTAGGTTAGGCTAGGTTAGGCTAGACTAGGCTGGGTTAGGTTAGTTAAGATTATATTCAGTTGTGTAAGGTTTTTAAAATATATAAGGTTAGATTAGGTATGGCAAGAATATATTTTGCTAGGGAAGGTTTTGTCAGGCATATGAATTAACTAGATTAGGTCAGGTCAGATTAGATCAGGTTAGGTTAGGTAAGGTTAGGTTCAGTTTACATACCACCTCTGCCCCATTTCAGACTCACACCATGCCACAGCCACCACATTCACTACCACACACCACACTGCAAGACCACACTACAATCTCCTGCTTTAGTATGCCTCCTAGCACTACACTCCCTCATGAACACAGCTCCTCACACTGGGCAAGTTAAGTACACACTGAGAGGGAGGAATGGAAGCAAAGTTAAGAAATACAAGAAAGGAAAAGGAAGTGTAAATGACATAGCAAAAAGGAAAGATATGGAAATAAAGAAATGGAAAATTAGGCAGAAGGTGTATGTTACATGAAAGAATGAAAAGATATAGAAAAAAAGACAAATCTTGTTCTTTTCTTTCTTCCTGCATTTTCACTTTCATCTTATTCCTATATCATATCTACTTCCTTTCCTTTCTTTTTTATACTGTTCCTTTTGTGTTAACCCTATTTCCTTCCTGTCTATATTCCCTCCTCCCATTCCTCCCTCATCTTCATCTTTCCTTCTTTCTTCCCTTCCTTCACTCCCTCTCCTCCAATAATGCCACAAAATTCTCATGAGATTCTCAACACAAGCAGTAGAGACTCAAATATACAAGTACATGATAAATAAGACACCTTTCGTAGCAGCACAAGAACATACACTAAGGTCAATTCTATATAATCTTGGCTTCACCCACAGTTAGTCCATTATTTTCTAAAGGTGCTAGCAGACTGAATGTTAATGATAAAAATAGATAATAGATATGTAGGCCGTTAATAAAATAAGTAAAATAAAAAGAGTAAGTAAATGTTCTCATGCTACTATTAAAGATGCCTCTGTTTCACCTTTGGATCTGTTATACCTCTCATTTCTTCAAGTAGCTACCCAGCACATCACTCTGTAACATAATTATATACTACAACTATTAAATCTTATGTAACAAGTATCAGAATCCCCAAACTCCCCAGAAACAAAACAATACGTATGCTAATTCTTTGTGTTTGCGAATCATGTTTGTTAACGCCTTGCTGCCTCACCACGACTGTCTTCAAACGCTAGAGACAGTTTCATCCTCAAGCTTTTTTCTAAGCTGACAGATCCTTACCAAAAGTACTTATAGAATCATGAAAAAAAAAAAAAAAACATTTCAAACTTGCCACTTGACATGTCTTTGTTGAATTATCACATCAAATCATAAATAAAACATAAAAAAACAATCTTGACAATCTTTTCAACTTCCACTGTAGCCTGGTAGAGGTAGTGGGTAAGACGGCAAAACGCTTCCAAACACGACTCAAAGTTCTTGGCAAAAAACAAACCTTCCTTCTGTGTTGAGGGAAGGAAGGACAAGGCTATGTAGTTACTGCAGTGTTACCTCCCCTAAAGGTTCCCCGTTCCACCCCATCCCTGCCAAGCCTTCCCTCCCGTGTGTGTGTGTGTGTGTGTGTGTGTGTGTGTGTGTGTGTGTGTGTGTGTGTGTGTGTGTGTGTGTGTGTGTGTGTGTAAAGGGCAGGAAGGCTTGGCACATTCCTCCCAGCTGACTGACTTGCTTTGATTCTCAGGTCTCTGGTTTGGCATACACACCACACACCACACACCACACACCACACCCACGCCTGCATCCACACGTCTCTTTTGATTGCCCCTCCTGCCACATGTCAGACTAGCCTCGGGTTAGTAGCAGACAAATGCCACGTCAGCGATACTGGATACGAAGAAAGGCATAAGTGAGTGGTGATTTACAAACATTCCATCAACTCCCAATGTTAATGTTTGAAGACTATGTAATTAAACACGAGTCAATGTTAAATTAGAAACGCTAGATTAGCTTTCAATGTTACATAATTTTCTTCTCTCCTAATCTATATTTATGAATGAGAATCTAGTGAAGTGTCTTGAACCTCTAACTGCCATGACCTCCTCCAGCCTATCCAAGTGTTGAGTGAAGGCTTGGTGTGATTCTGAAATACACCACCAAAGGCAAAACAAGTCAAAATCTCAAACCTATTAATGCCTCAAATTAAATTTTTCTCTCAGTAAAATTATCATCTATTACTCAGATCACCAGTGCTATTAACAGTCAGAGGGCAAACATATTGAGTATTGCATCAAGCACACTTCACAATGCACACTTCATTCTCTCTCTTACAATTGTTCTATTATTCATGTTATTTGTAAATCTTAACTCACCCATCCTTAAATAACCTAAACAAAGATTTCAGTCAATAAAGGAAGATCAATATTTCCTTAACGTAGTAATTCCCTTAACTTTGTAACACAGATGTGACTTTCTAACCGTTGTGTGTGTGTTTGTGTGTTGGAAATTGATCCCCACACCAGCAAACTATCCTGCCCATTACTTACTATTAGTGGCAGACAAGACACACTCACTCATACACTCACACTCACACACACAGACATACATACTACACTCACTCACACACAGATAATAATAAATGAATGAAATCTTTGTGCGAGTCAGCCTATGCAGCACACAGCCTTTAAGTCTCATATGGCTAAATATTTGCATAGCTCTAACATTCCACAGTGAAAGTTTGACTCCAGTGTTGCCGTCACTTGGTGAAGACAGACAGACACACATCAGATACAGGGCCTGGCAAACACTGGCAAGCAGGGACACAGGCAATACAGGTGATGCAGCAACAGGCAAGGAGAAACACACTATTACCATGTATCTAATTCCAATCTATTCCAAAGCATAATGGAAACTAGGGATCTGCAGGGTGTACAGCCATATCATGTCATCACCGCAGACTGAATACTGGCAGGCCACTCAGGCTAAGTATACACCTTACTTGTTAACTAGGCCCTCGGTGAATATAAAAGGCTCTTGTAGATGTTGGTAGCCTTCACTTCCCTGTTAATACATTGGTCAGTATTCCACACCATGTCAGCCTGTGTTTCAGTATCCATCATGTCTCTCCTGTCCTGTTCCAATGTCCTGTGCTGCAGTGTGTGCCAGGCCCACTCGAGCCTCATCCCTCCCTCCCACCCTCCCTCTTCCCTGGACTCTAAACACTCACATGCCACCACTTGGAATGCCAACAAGAAGTCATGATAAAACATTCTTTATGAGATATAATGCAAGATCTGGGAAATAAGAGGAACATTTCAGAAAATATACACCATTTTGTTTCCCATGGCAAGTATGTAGTATTTAGTAGAATGAAGTAAGCTAACTCTATGTTACTTCATAATGGCAATATAAACAGGCGACGCTACACCGTACTGCTAAAGCTACAGGAGAGTAATTCGTGTCAGGTTTCAACACAAACATCACGGCACAATTTAGGTGTTTCCCAGAGGTGGCCACCGCACACCCCCAGCGACGGCAGGACAAGTGCCACACACAGGCCCCTCACACGGTGCCACGGCCATGGCCACCCCCGGCAGTGCTTCCCTCTCACTGTCAGGTATCCATGGCACATTCCTCCTCTTCTGGCAACTCCAGTCTCTCCACTTTTGCCACTCCAAACTCCTGGCCCTCCTCCTCTTCCTCTTCTTCCTCCTCCTCCTCCGGCCTGAGCCCCTTGTCGGGTTTGTCGGCGGGGTCGGCCTGCTCCTCCTTGATGCCCTTGGAGTCCAGGTACTGCTGCACACTGGTGTAGCCCATCTTGCCTAGCCGCTGCACGATCTGCCCCACCGCCTGCTGCCCGAAGGCCTTGCGACACAGCGAGCAGTTGCATATTCCCCTGCACACCGGACAGCACCAGTCTGGGTCCAACAGGGCCTTCCTGGCGTCCTCGCCATACCTGGTGCGTAGACATGGCCCGCAGAAGAAGCCACGCAGGCCGACGCACTTCCCAGACCGGCATATAGTCTTGGTGTCGGAGGTCTTCTGGCGGCACTGGTGGCAGGAGGTGCCGTTCTCCTGGTCGTGCGTCTTCTCCTTGGGTTTAGTGGCCACACGGTCCAGCATGTCTGTGGTGACCTCCTCAGGCTTGAGGATGTGCTCAATCTTGCGGCGGACGCACGGAGTACTCTTGCGCTTCTTCCTGGGCCCATCAGGAGCCGGCTTGCTGCTGGACTTCCTGGCCTTGGCCTTGCCAGTCTTGGGGGTGACCTGCAGGTTCTCCTTGATGCCCTCAGCCCCGCTCTGCTCCAGGAACCACTCCATCCAGGCCTTGGGGGACTTGGGGGCCTTAGCAGGCACACTCAGAGACTCTTTGTCCTTGTCCTTGTCCTTGTCCTTGGGTGGGCTGGACTTGACAGACGAGGGGACTTGGCCTTTTTCTTGGGTCGGTCCCTGTTGCCCTTGATGAGGCACTGGGCTAATATGGACGAGGTAAGACTGCCCGCATCATCCTGAAAAATCGACAAGATGGATTTACTCACAGCGATCTCGGTCACATCACTCTTAAAGCTTACTATAAATTTCTTTCTTTCTTTTTTTGTTTGTTTGGCTGACTGCCCCCTCCCCCTCTCTCTCCAAGCACCAACAAGGACACAAGCGGGTAAAGCAAGACTGCTGGGCTGGGACTTTCTGTTTTACTTTCTTTTTTTTAATAATTTTCTTTTTTTTTTTTTTTTTTTTTTACTTTTTAAACGAAGTGCCATTCATTACTTTAGTGTGTCAGTCCCCGAGTGTACAAAATGTCAGACAGCAAACCCCAAAAACTGTGTTCGTAAATCCATCTTGCCTTTGCACAGTGACGTATGCCGCACTGGGACGGAAGAGTCATTAACACAAGTACACAGGAAAGGAGCGGTGCCGGGTGAGACAGAATGGGAAGCTTGTAGGAAGTGAAGGAACAGGATTTTTTGGTTGGCATAAATAACAGACACCCGATAAACTGCCAGGAAACAGTTTATCGGGTTGTTAAGCTCCTCCCTTCAGTAAGAGGTACACTGGAGTCAAACTGAACTTAATCCAATCATTCTTGTTTAGTCTAGACACATAGTAAACACAGGGAGGTTTAATTTAACATGCAAAGAGTTGATTCAGTGGCTGGTGTACAATAATTTTGACAGGGTGCAGGCTTGGTACACACACACACACACACACACACACACACACACACACACACACACACACACACACACACACACACACACACACACATATTATGTCAAACTAGATATATAAACATGTTAATTTAAGCCTAATGAAACTTTGCATGGTACAATTAGATCAATAAACCATTTCACGGTATCTCTTATGTAATAGTGGGAGTGTAGAGAATGGAACCTCAGCACACACACACACACACACACCTCTTAATCAGCAGGTAATATATAATGCTAACCTAACACTCTAAGAACCTACGAGGAGTGTAGTCATATTTAGTTCACTCAGGTTTGCATCCTCCCTATAGAGCACTTAATACTCTTCCTATCTCTCTCTCTCTCTCTCTCTCTCTCTCTCTCTCTCTCTCTCTCTCTCTCTCTCTCTCTCTTCCCCTTCAGGTACTATATACAAGTCTTCATCTGTTCCTGACAACAGAGAATATGTCAACCAGAGAGTATTGAGGTAGTAGTGGTTTATATGTCCTTCAGCACACACATGCACCAGATGGCTGACACTTACCTGAACACAACCTACACCTGGACACAACACATCACTGACTCAAGATAACATGCAACCAACGCACAGTAAACAAGTAACCTACACCAGATATGTCACCCCCCCACAGATAACATGCACATAAAAGACAGCGTGTGGTGTGATATAAAAATTCAATCACTAATTATCCCTTAAAAAGTAAATAAAATAAACACATGCATATAACTGGATAAGATGAACGTTAAAGACATTTTCAAAGATAACATGCACATAAAAGAACACAAAGGAAGATAAACAGCAGCAGACTTGTTGAGATTAGAGGGCTGAAAATGAGGGTGACTATCAAATATACAGTGTGAAGAAAGGAAAAGGAAAGACAATCAATAGGACAGCATAGACTAAGATAAAAAATAAATAATAGAAAAGCACAGGCAAAAAAATAAGATAATATAGATGAATGATAAGATGGTTTAGATGAATAAAGAAATACAATAGGCAAAAATAGGAAAGCTTGGTGAATAATAACATATACATGAATATAAAGAGTTTAATGAGCCAGCCAACCCAATGACAGGAAAAAAAAAAATAAATAAATAAATAAATAAAAGAAGCAAACAAGGAATTTAGTGAGACAATGATCCCAGAAAAACTAAAAACACTCAAATTAACTAAAAATCAGCCCAGGAAGAGGAAAAAAGGGAATTAAAAGAAAAGAAAAAGAAAAAAGAAAAGAACAAATAATAGAGTTTAGTGAGACCATGAACCCAAAAACAGTAAAAATACACAAATAAACTAAAAAACAGAAGAAAATAAAGAGTTCAGTCAGCCCATCAACCAAGGAAGAAGAAAGAAAAAGGAAGAAAAAGGAAGAAAAAGAAAAGAAAAAAGAAAAAGAAAAAAGAAAAAGTTTAATGAGTGTGAACCAACCACCATACCAAACAAGATGCAGCACACATACACAACCACCACTCCTCCCCACCACCACTAATACAAGAGACTACAAGAGACATGACACACTAACCTCGCGCATTTTTCTCCGCCTGTGTTCCTCAGCTAATGCCGCCACTCCACCATCATCCTCCACATACTGCTGAGGGCAAAACACAACATTAACACACCACCAAAGGGATCTAAGACTCGATTTAAACTGTGTGTGGTGCCTCGTCTTTGTGTGGTGTCCTAGTCTTTCTACTGCTGTCTCTAGCATGCATGTGTGGTGTTCAAATCTTTCTACTACTGAGGAGAACAATATCAACTCATTTACACACCACTCAAGGGAACCCACTCTATTTAAATCATGTGTGGTACCCTAGTCTTTCTACTGCTGGCTCTATCTTGCTTGTGTGGTGTTCAAATCTTTCTTCTACTGATGAGCAAGACAATAATAACTCATTTACACACCACTCAAAGGAACGAAGAATATTTAAATAGTGTGTGGTATTCTAGTCATTCTACTGCTACCTCTATCTTGCCTGTGTGGTGTTCAAATCTTTCTACCACAGATGAGCAAGACAATAATAACTCATTTACACACCACTCAAGGGAACGAAGACTCTATTTAACATGTGTGTAGTATTCTACTCTTTCTACTGCTGCCTCTATCTTGCCTGTGTGGTGTTCAAATCTTTCCTCTACAGATGAGCTAGACATAATAATACCTCATTTACACACGACTCAAGGGAACGAAGACTCTATTTAATCTGTGTGTGGTGTTCTTATGCTTCTACTACTGCCTTTAGCTTGCTTGTGTGGTGTCCTAATATTTCTACAACTGATAAGGAGAATAATATTAACACACCACTTTCAGGAACATATTTTACACACCATCCAAGGGAACGAAGACTCTATTTAACATGTGTGTAGTATTCTACTCTTTCTACTGCTGCCTCTATCTTGCCTGTGTGGTGTTCAAATCTTTCCTCTACAGATGCGCTAGACATAATAATACCTCATTTACACACGACTCAAGGGAACGAAGACTCTAATCTGTGTGTGGTGTTCTTATGCTTCTACTACTGCCTTTAGCTTGCTTGTGTGGTGTCCTAATATTTCTACAACTGATAAGGAGAATAATATTAACACACCACTTTCAGGAACATATTTTACACACCATCCAAGGGAACCAAGACTCTATTCAACCTGTGTGTGGTGTCAAGTCTTTCTACTGTTGCCTCTAGCTTATCTGTATGGTTTTTAATGTTTCTACTACTGATGAGCCAAAAACTAGGATGAATAATAGCTCTTATGGTCCTCACATCATATTTCAGGTAATGAGCATTGAGCCTACTTATATGTCAGTCAATCCTTACTCCACACAAGGATTATTAGTCACACCTCATGCTGTTCCTGGAGGTGTTTTGAGACTACCCTCTTAAAACCCCTCCTCTATCTACCTATATATTGATTCATCCTTACTCCACACAAGGAATATTAGTCACACCTCACTACAATCCAATTCTCAACTCAAACCAAGGACAAAACTTCACAAAAAGATGCAAAAAGATGTGAGTCTAAGATGCTGCTGGACACTGGAGCAAGAGAACAAGGACTAAATAAACGCACCATCCCAAAACTAGAAGGAAATAACAAAACTAAAAAATAACTACAAACATTGATCACGCCTCACTCTAATCCAATTCTCAACTCAAACCAAGGATAAAAGTTCACAAAAAGATACAAAAGATGTGTCAGAAGATGCTAATTGCACAGGAGTAAGAGAATAACGAATAAATAAATGCACCCATCCCAAAACTAGAAGAAAAACAACAAAACTAGAAAATAACACAAGGAATATTAGTCCAATTCTCAACTCAAAACCAAGGATAAAACTTCACAAAAAGATACAAAAGATGTGTCAGAAGATGCTAATTGCACAGGAGTAAGAGAACAATAAATAAATAAATGCACCATCCTAAAACTAAAGAATGAAACAAAAGCAGTAGAATAAATAAATAATGAAAAAACCAAAGACCTTCCCTCAAAAAACTCACAAAAGCAACAATCCAAGGAACCACAAGAAAAAGGAAGACAAAGAAAGGAAACTTAGTGATGAATTCAAGACTATAGTAGGTCTCTCTCCCTTGACATCACAAACAGAATGAGTTGATTTGGCTGTGGGGAAGAGTGACGAGTGTGAGGGAAGACAACAGAGTGAAAACTAATATAAAACATGGTGGTGAAGGGACAAAAAGCAACAGTGAGTACAGAATTAAAGACTGCATCAGGAATGAGGAGGTTTAGCCAAAAAGAGAAAGAGAACTGGCTGAAAACTGGTGCACAAAATTGAGGTGGGAAAGAGTAAATACAAGTGGTTCATTTGGCAAAAGTTGGAGGTCTTTACTTCACAATACACACACAACACACACACACACACCACAGTAAATTTCCACACTCACCAAAGTCTCACTGACCAAAACACTACAAAAACCAAAACAAGTGTGGCAGAAGTCAAAAGCTCACTGATTACAATGCTACAACAACAAAAGCAGGAACAAGTGCACAACAAAGATTCAAGCCTCACTGATTACAACACTACAACAAGAACAAAAACAAGAACAAATGTGTTGGAAGTCAAATCCTCACTAATAACAACATACAAGGAAAACAAGAAAGAACAAAAGCTTCACTGATAACACAACACAAGAACAACAAAGAAAGACAAAGATCAAAGCTTCACTGATTACAACACTAGAACAACAAGAACAAGAGTAGCAGAAGTCAAACCCTCACTAATTTAAACACCACAACAAATAACAAAACACTCCCTGATAACAACACAACACAAGAACAACAAAGAAAGACAAAGATCAAAGCTTCAGTGATTACAACACTAGAACAACAAGAACAAGAGTAACAGAAATCAGTCCTCACTAATCAAAACAACACAACACAGGAACAACAAAGACTAAAACCTCTGATTGCAACACTACAATAACAATAACAATAACAAGAGTACCAGAAGTCAAGTCCTCACTAGTCAAACACCTTCCCTGACAACACAACACAGCAACACCACAAAACAAAGCTTCACTCACAACACAATAAGAGTGGCAGACTAACCTGGGCTGCCACGAGGTTCTGGACAGGCGTGGAGACTCGGGAGGAGTGAGCGCTGGCCTCCCCATTGATGGAGTCTGGCCCACCTTCCCCTCCACCACCACCATCGCTGTTCTGGCCACACACCGACATGTGCTGGGGCCAGTGGGATTGCTGGAAGGTAGATGAGGGTGTTAGTGAAGCTGAAATGTGGTGGTGGTGAGTTGACTGGTGATTTAGTGGTGGTGAAGAAAGATGTTGGTGTTGGTGAGGCTGAGATGTGGTGGTGTCTGTTGAGTTTGTGTTGGTTAATTGACTGGTGACTTAGCTGTGGTAAAGGCTGAGATGTGGTGGTGTGTGCTAAATTTGAATTGGTGAATTAGCTGGTGTCTTAGTAGTGGTGGTTTGTGTTGATGGTTTGTGTTAATGGTGAACTGAGTGGTGGTGTGTCTGTGCTTCACAGGCATTTTCCCCTTTATTATGCATGACAAAAACTGTGACTAAAAAAGAAAGCCTGCTAAAGTACTGGTGCCCAAAAAAGATCATGAGAGTTTGCCAAATGTATGAAATAAGCATCTTGGAACCTCCTTCTTATGAATTCAAGTCATAGGAAGGTGGAAATACAGAAGCAGACAGGAAGTTCTGCATCACTATCTGTGCAATGAAAGATAGGGTAACACACACACACACACACACACACACACTCACCTGGCATGGGTAATCACAGTAGGAGGTGTTCCAGCAGCAGAAGAATAGCGCTTCCTTCCCACAGTTGGCACACCACTGCTTCCGCTTGGTTTCCTCCACCGCCCGCTGCTTCTCCGCTTCCATCTGCCTCCGCACCTCAGCCAGCCGCTCCATCATCTGCACTTCCATTTGCCGCCGCGCCTCCATCATCTGCGCCTCCATCTGCCGCTTCACCTCGTCCACCGCACGCTGCTTCTCCGCCTCCAGGTTTGCCCGCATCTCCACCAGCATGACATCAGCATTGTGCCGCACCTCCGCCACCTCCTGCTGGTGCCGCCAGTTGGTGCGCTCCAGCTCCAGCTGCAGCGCCGCCACACGGGCCTCAGGGGTGCCAGTCATCACTAGGCCACCAAGGATGTCCTCCAGTGTGGCACGCATCACTTCCGCCAACTTCTGTGAGTGTTTGTGCAGCTGTGCCGACAAGGGGCCAGCCTCAGGGGGAAGGTGCCGCGGTGGGGGGCCGCCAGGCATCCGTGCTGGAACCATCATGCCAGGACCCCCCACGCCGCCCACCATTCTGATCCCTGATGTGGTCATGATGGGTCCCCGGCCACCCGCCATGTTGATGGAACCAGGTGGAGGTGGCCCAAACACCCCTCTGGACCCCACACTGCTGGAGGGGGGTGCCTGAGGGTGGGACAGAGGCGGGGGTGGGGGGAGGTTTGCCGCACTGGCCTGAGGGGAGTTGCTGGATGAGGAGGAGACTCGCGTGGGAGCTGCCTGCTGTGAGTGGGAGGAGGGTGAGCTCTGTGGGAGGTTGTGGCCCACTGACGGTGATGTGTTCCTGTGGGAGGAGGTGGTGGAGGAAGTGGCAGTGGTGGCATCGGGTGAGGAGGGGGCAGTGGTGGTTTTGGCCTTCTGCCGTTCATTGCCCCCGGACATGGGAATGATGGAGATGGAGGGACTGAGTCTGGTGGTGTCAACTCCCGACGGCATTTTTACCTTCTCTTTCTCCCTCTCCCTCTCCTTCTCTCTGACTTTGTCTTTGTCTTTGTCCTTATCCTTGTCCTTGTCCTTGTCTCTCTCCACGGCCTTGGTAACACTGACGCTGCAGCCAAGGGACGAGATGTGCTGCTCCATGTTCTTGTTCTCCACCTCCTTCGTGGTCGGCGGGGACACATTCTTGCTACAGTTCTTGGCGGCGTCCTCTGCCGTGTTTCTCTTGTCCTCCTCGCTGTTTTCCTCCGCCCTGTGTGTCTCCTTCCGCGACAAGGTGATGCTGTCCCCGTTGGTCCTATCACCCAGACTCTTGCCGTCCAGCCTCGTTATTGCTATCGTCCCCATCGTCTTCATGAGCTGCACCGCATCCATTAGCGAGTTTCTGGCTGTCTCCTCTGCCTCTTCTCTCTCCTTCTCTCTGATGACACTCTCCCTACGCTCAAAATCTTCACTCGTGTCCATCTCCTCCTTTATCACTTGCTCCTCGGGCATCTCTTCTTCTTGTTGTTGTCTCACAGGCTCTTGTTCCATTTGCTCTTCTTCTTCTTCTTCTTCCTCTTCTCTAGTTAATTCCATTTCCTTCTTTATGTCTATCTCCATTTGGTCGCTGCTACTTGCATTGCCACTACTTTCACTGGTGTCCATCCTCCTCTCACTCCTCTCCTCAGTTTCCTTGTCCAATGTTTGTATTCTACTCTCCTCCTCACTCTCCCTTTCCACTACTGTCTTTTCTGTCGCCTCTTTCTCCCATTCTCTCCTTTCACTGTTATTTTCCTCTGTTTCCTGTTTGTCGTCACTTTTTTCTTTCCTCTTACTCTCACTTTCACTCTCACCGTCACTGGCACTTTCATTTTTTTCCTCGTCATCTTTGGGTATCACAGTTTTTTCCTTGAGTGGTTCTTCCTTCATTTCCTCATCATCGTCATTATCATCTTCATCATCATCGTCTGTGTCTTGATTCTCCACTTCACTTTTTATTCTTTCTTCCTTTTCTACAGCTTTATTTTCACTTGTTTTCTCTTCCCTAACATCTTCATTTGTAGGTTTAAGTTTAGTGTTGTTTGTGACTTTTTCCTCATCTTTATCAGTGCTTATCCTTCTCTTTTCTTTCACTTCCTCTCTTTCAATTGATTTTTCTAAAGTATCACTAAATTTTTCCTCTACCTTCTTTTCATCTCTCACTTCATTAGTTTCCACAGTTTTGTTAGTGTTTTCCCTACTTGGTATTCTCTCAGACCTCATTCCATTTTCTCCACCAATGCAACTGTCCTCCGTTTTCTTTGCAATTACTGTTTTCTGAATGACCGTCTCCTCTAACCTAACATTAACATTATTTTCAATTTTCACAGCTACTTCTGTTTGTGAATCTTCATCAACCTCTTTCTTATCCTGGCTATCCTCCTCCTCCTCCTCATCTTCTTCCTCTTCATCCTCTTCCTCCTCCTCCTCCTCCTCCTCTTCTTCTTTGTTATCATCATTATCATCATCCTCCTCTTCTCCTTCTTCCTTGATGTCCTTCTTCATGGTTTCCTCTGTTTCATCTTCATTACCATCCTTGTCACTTGCTGGAGCTGCCATTTCTTCATCCTCTCCATCTGAGCTGCCACCACCACCACCACCATCACCACCTTCATTCTTACCCTCTCCTCCTGCCCCTTCCTCTGCCTCCTCCTCACTTCCTGGTTCATTCTTCACAGCAGGGGACTTACCATTCACTAAGGAGGAACTCTCATCTTCCTGGTGACACTCTTCCTCCTCCTCCTCCTCCTCCTCCTCTTCCTCCTCCTCATCCTCATCCATATCTGAGTTGTCGGCAGAGGATTTCTGGCCCGGGTACTTGCCACAGTCCTCCATCTCCTCATCCTCCTGCTCCTCTGCCTTGTCTGTTGGTCTGAGAGAGACAGCGCTGAGGTTGACATTCTCCTCCTCTGAGTACGGCACTTCTTTGTCTTTGCTCTTCTCTCTCTCCTGGTTGGAATCTCGTCTTCTCGCCGCCTCAGTCTCCTGTGATGGGGATTTGCTGCCGCTCTTCCTGTGCCGGAGAGCCTCAGGTGTGTGGGTCGGCACCTCATTCTCTGTTTCAGTGCCCTGTGTGGCAGAGGAGGTACCAGACTCCCTCCTGCCGCGCCGCATGCCTCCTGCACTGTCTGTCGAGGCGATGGACGACGTCTCATCATCTGCAGGTCAAGTGAAGGAAGTGTTAGCACGTCATTTATTGGTTCATTACTTCCTTATTGAATTATTACTTCCTTTTTAATGTATTACTTCCTTCATCACAACTAGTAAATAAATTAAAATCCATATACACATAAATTTAGTATTCAAATTCTATCATCTTACAATCAGATACACAAAGGTAAATTTTTCACACAAGACTTTCAATACAAGCAAGATGTTCATATCTCCAGACACCAACAACCAAAAGCCTCATTGCACACTTCTCCCAGAGACAGCAGTAGGCAGGCAAGCACAGTACCTGAGTGAGCAGAGAGGCGGGAGAGAGCCCTGGACTGGGGACGGACCCTTTGAGGCATGGGACCCTTGTAGTTTGGCAGCATTATCTTTATCTGGTCAGGATCTGAAGGGTTGAACTGGATGCGGTGAGGAGCATACTTGAACTTGCCAAACTTCTCTCTTAGCTTGGCAATGTGTTCATTTACCTGCAGGAATGAGAGAAAGAGCTGAACAAACACCAAGGCACTTTAGTAACATCAAGAAATGTAACTTGGCTCACTAAAGTAGACATCTGGAATGGCCTAAAGGATAAGTGACTGAACTAAGAAGTGTGAATCAATTAAAATAAAAAAAAAAGGACTATATAAATAATGATACTACAAGAGTCTAGCTCAGGCTCTCTATCCTTCAATTAGGTACACACACACACACACACACACACACACACACACACACACACACACACACTGTTTACCTCCTGCAGACAAGCCTCCAGAGTTTTATTGCGATTCTTAAGGGGAGTTGGCATCTGTTCAGAGAATAGAAAACATTCCTTGATGGGCACCCACGACCTGTGGACCCAACAAAACATGAGTCACAATAACAACATTACACAACACACCACATGTCTTACATACCAAAAGTCACTACAATATCTATCAATCAATAACATAAGAACACAAAGAAACCAAGTACTCACCTGTCGTGCCGACCAAAAAACCGGACGTCAACATTGCCGTCTTTCCACTTGACGGCCTTGGCTGGCCAGAAAGGAAAGCCCTTGAGCCTCGCCCAGATGAGCGGATGAGCTGACCTCTGAGGAAGAGAGAGAGAGGACACCCTGATAGTGATGCACAGACTGGGAAAAATTCAAAACATATCATTAATGCTTGGAGAACAGTGACTGATTTTCATGCTAAAGATGGCTTGGGCTTCCCCCCAGGGCCTGGCCTCTTAATCCCCAGGAAAACTCTTGATCTTCAGAAAAAATAATGTGACAACACACTCACAGACCTAAAGTCCAACTCAAAAATATTAGGAGATAGATAGATGGTGGATGAAAACACACATATATTTGGATTAAATCATGCACACCACTCTGTATTACTTACACACACTTCTGTAAACCAGCTTTTAGGGTTCTGGTGAGCATTCATGTAGCAGTCGGGGCAAGTCTCTATCTCACTCATCTCCTGCTTCAGTATCTTCACCAGTGAGCGAGCCATTGAAGAAACCTTGGAATTAGCTGTGGGCAGGAAGGCATACCCGTCAGGAACAACATTATAAAGTCATAAAAGGGACAGCACACACTTATTCACTACTCACTCATTCTTACCTTGCTTGAACTATCACTAAACACTGCTCAACCTACCAAAGATAACAACAAGTAAAGTACAGGCAACCCCCGCTTAACGAAGGTTCACACAACGAAATTTCACTACATAAGTTTTGTATGTGATACAATGATGCGTCCTTTGTTTACATTCCACAGGTTGCCGGTTAGTGTCTTTCTCGTTTCACTCTCCCTCCCTTCATAAATTTAAGATCATCAACATTACAAAGTTACGTACATACATATATTAGTGTACATTATAATGACTTAAATGAAACTGCCTAAATGTTTAACTTCATAATTTTTACTTTCATTAAACCTTTCATTGTACTATGATGCACTCTCGCTTTGTTTACTCTGAATGGAAGTTCAAGTCAGGGGTTAAACTTGTTATAATTGGTTCACTAAGAAAGTTTCGCTTAACGAAGGGTTTTTTAGGAACATAACCCCTTCATTAATCAGGGGTTGCCTGTACAGGCAACTCCCGCTTAACGAAGGCTCACACAACGAAATTTCGCTACAACGAAGGTTTCCTTTTACTACCATCTGCTCATTTAATGAACACCAAACTCGCTTTAACGAAGTTTTATCCAGGTAATTTTTTCCAAGTTTGAAAGCCCCGCCATATCACGCCAGTCGACAGGCTTTTGAATACACCAGTGCCTCTCGTGACAAAAACGCTCACTCACTCCCCCTAGTTCAAAACAATAACAGCGTCAGCAGCAGCTCGTCTTCCTTCGCTCTAAATGCCACCAAAACGCCCTGCTATGTTGCCTAGCGTTGCTGAGAAGACCAGGAAGTCTCTTACTCTCGAAGTAAAATTGGATATTATTCACAGACACGAGAGGGGCGAGAAAACTAATAGCATTGCTTCCAACCATGGCTTGACTCCATTTATTGTCTACCATTTTCAAGTCAGCAGACTCTATTAAGAAGGCTGGTGAGATCATATCTTCCTTGCAAGCTAAAAGAACCACCTGAACTCGTGACTCTGCAATGGATAAAATGGAAAGCCTTGTGGAAATGTGGTACATAAGTTTTGTATGCGGTACAATGATGAGCCCTTTGTTTACATTCCACAGGTTGCCAGCTAGCGTATTCCTGCTCCACCCTCCCTCCCTTCATAAATTTAAGATCATCAACATTATAAAGTAACTTACATACATACATTAGTGTACATTATAATGACTTAGTCTTAAATTAAACTGTTTAAATGCTTAACTTCATAATTTTTACTTTCATTAAACCTTTTACTGTACTATGATGCACTCTCACTTTGTTTACTCTCAATGGAAGCTCAAGTCATGGGTTAAACTTGTTATAATTGGTTCACTTAACGAAAATTCGCTTAACAAAGGGTTTTTTTAGGAACGTAACCCCTTCGTTAAGCAGGGGGTTGCCTGTATTACATTAGTCAGTGACAGAGTGAAATATATGATCTCTGATATTTGTGTTATGCTTTAATATATAATACAAGTTGGAAATCTTTTTATGTTACCACTAGGAACTAATGGTCTTCTGGATTTTGTATGTGATAATTTGATTGGGTGTTCAAAACCAAAAACTACACCATTTACTTGATTTGTACATCTATCTACTCATACACACCAGGCCAACATTGCTGCTAGGAGGGCTGAGGGAAAAGGAGATAGAGTAGTGGGGACTCAAAACTGCAAGGATGGCAAAGGGAAATGGGAAAAGGAAAAGATATATAAAAGGATGGCTGAAGGAAGTGGGACAAGGAAAAGAGATACATACAGGAACAGACACTACAATATGAACATCAACCTGCCCATTACCAGTGACTCACCTCCATTGAATATCACAGAATTATGCACAATCCACCGGGCATCCGCCGAGAAGGCTTCCGTGGAGCCGTAGAACTTCCTCTTTATGTTCCGCTCCAGCGACGTGAAGTCCACCGGGTGCACCACGATGTCCTCATACGTCGGGAACTCTGTGGTGTCAACCGGCTTGGTGAACGGCTCCATCTGGTGGGAAGGAACCAACTGTCAGCGCCTCCAGCACCAAGTCAGCTAGAGGCACTCACCCACCAACACTGAACTGTCTAGGTCTCAATACAAATTTTTCATGTAAGAGGAGCTCTGACCAACAAAAATTGAGCACACAGTTTAAAGCAACAAGCCAACAAAGTGTCAGGATCTCTCTCAAGCACCAAGCCAAAAACTGTTCACATAAGAGAGGCTCTGGCTGGCCAACCAAGCTGATAAAAAAAAAAAAAAAGAGATGCCCATTGAAGGTGTTGCCCCTTAAGTCCAAAAGCAAGTCAAAGTGAAAAGTGTTGAAGTCATCCTCTGATTGCACTGCTAAGCTCCTGGTGGTGGACACCAGAGAGAGGTGTGCAAGTGATGACTCAAGGCATTTCTTCACTGTCTCAACACACCACAACTGTATCACTCACTAAACATAGCAACATGAATTCATTTACAGCTTACTATTGCTCAAAGATTTCTTTTCTTCCCATATTCCATAGATAAAATAAGGAATATATTACAATTGGAACAACTACTTCTACTACAGTTAGTAGTAGTAGTAGTAGTAGTAGTAGTAGTAGTAGTAGTAGTAATAGTAGTAGTTATCAATATTATTTTATATATTAATCTATGTAGTTACTTGATTCATATTTATTATTATCAATTCACTGAATTGATTTATCTATTAAATATTTATTGTGTTATTTTTTTATTCATCTACTCATATATCGTTTTATTTATCTATTATTTATTGACGCTTATCGTTTGTGATGATGGTGATGGTGATGGGCGCAACACTCACCCCAGCCATGGTCTTGAGCCTGTTGAGCGCATACTTGAGCAGGGTACACAGCTGCTCCACGGAGATGAGTTGCATAGACCGCGACCTGGAACACGGAAAAAGAATAAACAAACAACGTCATAACCTTCCATAAAAACAGAATACAGTAATAGAACAAGGCATAAATTAAATATAACGTATCTTAATTACTATTCTCGCGAGTAGGGCGGAGAGTGGAGAATGGAAACTTGTTTATTGCAGTAAAAACAAGTTAGTCCACTTAATAGGACAATGAACTGGTGTTTAGGTCGTGGGCAAAAGTCTTTACAATACGTTTTATAGCTTGCCTACCCTCAACTCACAAGTGATGCAATGTTCCTCCGGGCATGCACAACCTCAAACGTTTGGCATCCTTATCTCCTTACTTTCAGTAGCCTCGAGCGGCACTCATTACTTGTCAAGGGTGTTTTCATTATTCTAGTAAATAAATTAACAAAAAATTATACATCGTTAATGGAGAAAAGCACCCACGAAAACATGAGTGTTTAAGAATCCTCTGAAAGCATGTGAGCAAAGCGTTTTTTTAATACGAGCAAAAAAAAAAAACATAATTAATATGGAAATGCGAAACAGCTGTCAACGCGCAAAATTTGAGCAACAATGACAGCAACTACTACTACCACGACCAGAGTAATGATCCACCCTCAAACACGTCAGAGAGAGTTACAGCACATTAAAAACAAGGGGTAGGAAGGGAGAAAGGAGAGAGGGTTGGTTTATGAGGCATCGGAATGGCTGGTCATCTCTCTATCCCTCTACGCTCTCTCCGGGTTAGCTGAAGTCACGCTCGGCCGCCCCTGTCAGCCTCTCCGACCCCCAGGGCAAGGGATGGGAGGCGAGTGAGACGGAGAAATCATGGGGGGAGGGGAGAAACATGGAGGAAGGAGGAGAATGGAGGGTTTGGGGCAAGGCAGGAAGGGGGGCGAGGTGGGGTAATGGTGTGTATGTGTGTGTGTGTCCGCCTCCCTCCTGCTCCTCCTCGCTTGTCGCTTGCCTCATCCCGACCTCGCGCCTCGCCTCCATTCCTCCCTCCCTCGCCAATACACCCTCATCCACCGCTATAATAGGATTCCCCCTGGCTTATTGTGTTCACCCACGAGGCCGACGCGGGAAAAATGGAGGGGAATAACAATATGCCATTTGGAGAGGGCTTCGTTTAAAAGTTACCAAGGATGAAAGGATGAAGGGGTGGCATTTGTGAGATAGGGGGCAATGTTTATGTTATGTATGTAGCTATATTGTGCCAGTTTCGCCCAAACCATGTAAGGGGGATGAAGCAAGCTTTATTCCAGAGTATAATAAATATGCGGGCTGTGAGAGAGAGGAGAGGGGGCGGGAGTAAGGAGGAGTAATGGGGGAGTCGCTGGCAGGCCGCCAAGACAACCGGGATGGGGAGGGAGAATGACGATCAAACGGAGACTACGAGAACGGTCCAGGCCGCACACTAGTGTCCTCCCTTAACTGCAGGCAGATCAATCAAGGGTCAAGGCTGCCACATCGATCTCGAGCGGCCGCAAGGTAAGGCCGCAGGCGCCCCCGCACCCCCACCCTCGCACCGCCGCCGCCACCTCCAACACACAGAGGAGGTACTTCCCGCGCCACCTCCCGTCACCACGCGCCCGCCTCATCCTCCCAGCCTCGTCTCCTCCCCTCCCTTTACGATCTCTCCTCTCGCCAGGGTCTTTACGGTATGGACCTCAACACCGCGTTAAGCTCCCCGCACAAAGCGGCGGCTTGGATGCCGTGGGAAGTGCTACGGTGGGGGGGAGGGGGTGCAGGCGGGGAGTATTGGGAGGGGAGGCGCTGCAGGGTACGGCGACATGGCTACCTTGGGCTTTTGGCGCGACGCCCTCCCTCTGTCAGTCCCTGTCCCTCCCTCGGCCTCCAGCACCACGCCTCCTTACTCGCTGCAGAGCAACTCTTCTCCAAACGTATCGGACACAACTCAGCAGTATTCATCTGACCAGCCAGCCACCTAATGACTTCTCCATCGCTCTGGCCGCGTCATCCCGCTGTTCGTTAGCATCCATTGCCCTGGCCAGGACCTAAGCCGCGTCTCGCCACTCACAGCACGCCCGACAGCGTCTTCCAAGGCCACGACACACCTGAATTCACAATCTTTCTAATGATTGCTTCAGGTGTCATGTTGATTGCTTAGCTGGCAGCTGCCAGCGTGACCGCTCAAAACTCGCCCTCCTGCCAGATTACACGTTCAAGAGTATAGGAATACCTCGTCTCGCAGCCACAGCATCTTTATGCAGATCATCACAACCTCACGGCAATGCACAACAAAGGCCTCGCATTGAGAAACGCTGGATTCACATACACTACCCTCGACGCCCTAATGATGATTGGGCGGATTTTTTTTCCCCGGCCCACGGAACATAATCCTGGCTGGATTACTATGATTATGAGAGTTTCATCACAAGTCAGAACAACTTCAACTTGAGTCTTTTTAATGGTTTGAAACAGCGACATGTTTAAGAATGCAGCAGAATACGCACGTGCGCACATCATCCCGAGGCCAGCAGGGTGGTGGTAACTGGGGACTATTACGCACTCCAGTGATCTCTGCGTCACACACCAAGCAACAACGCCAAATCACACGACATTCGAGACTTTAAAGCACGATGTGACAATCATGACATCACCACGCTGTATGAATTATTCACACGAGTTTTTGTTCATTTACACAACAGAAAGAAAGCATATACTGACAAAAGGAAACTCATAAGACAAAGACAATAGAATAGCAGACGCATATTGACAGGAGAGAACACACTAGGCAAGACAACATAAGCGTGAAAACTGTGAAAGTAAAGATAGGAAACAAAAGAAAAAGAAACGAAACAAGACTAGAAGGCACATACGCAAAACCTTTCAGAATGGTACAATACAACACCTTTATACCAACCCCTTGCCTGGTCCCACCCCACACACTACAGCTCGCTATAGTATGGATCCAAGCTTATTAAAGTCTAATCCAATCCCGTCTTAGCATCGTAATCCTCTTTGCCGCTATGCTCTCTCTCTCTCTCTCTCTCTCTCTCCAAACCCAATCAATGGCATGCAAATAATGTTGTCTTAAAATCTTATGGCGTCTCTTTTCAGCCATTCAAAAACACACCTTTCTAAATAAAACTACAAAAAATATAAAGCCTATTTTTTTTTACACATTTCACAAGCCCCTCTGGCAGGTCTTCTTTATCAATATTTCTCAGCGGCAAAAACTTGAACTATTACTCTGTTCAAACTTCTGGGCCCGTAGATTACAACACTTCCATTAATAGTGGTGAACTTTAGATAAACTGCTAGAACCATGAAACTATTCCTGGAAACCTTTTACAACCCTGAATACACTCTTGAAAACCCCTTAGTAGTATTAAAACACTTTAGAATCATTAGAACACTTGAAAACCCTACAATTATGAAAAATCTTACTGAAAAATTGTAAAATCATTAAAGCACCCTTGAAAACTGCAACAATTCCCACCATAGCATATCTAATCAACTAGCTTAGAAAAGATAAGATATTGACACATTTTCAAATATATATCCAGATTATTCATCATAAATAAATCATCATCAATGCCAATCACCTCACTGCTCATCTCCACATCCAATTTCATACATTTTCATCTATACTTCTGAATATTAACTTATGACTTATTTATCTACCTACTTATTATTTCATCTTATTCTTTATTTACTGTTTATGAGTACCTGATACCTATTTCATTCAATTCACTACTATTATGACTATTACTACCACTTTGCCAAAACAATGTCTGATTTTCTTCCAAATACAGTGGCTAGTAGGAAGATGCTTTGCCATATCTATACATATCCCTCTGAATACAAAGAGAAAAACACTCATTACTAATTCCACTCAGCTGTGGTAATACAGTAGCATGCTGTGTGCTTATCTTGTCATCTCTCTTATTAGCTTCCTCCCTTCTTAACCATTACTTTCCATTACTGCTCTGTAACCTTAACAAATGGGAGAATAATTCATAACTGGTTCTTCTTAAATTCATGACAGTGTGAGATGCTGTTTTAGGTTAATTTGCAGTTTTTCTCATTAGCTTCCTCTCATCTTGGCATGCATATCCTATTCAAATCCCATCATTGCACACATAACCTAGCATAATGGGTTGATTCTTAAAACGATGTACTGTTTTCTGAGATGCAACTCAACAAAGTGTATCAGACTCTCTCTCTCTCTCTCTCTCTCTCTCTCTCTCTCTCTCTCTCTCTCTCTCTCTTTCACCCATACATATTTCCTCAATATTTAAAGCATAAATCTTTTCATAGAAATAGAGATAAGTGGAGAGAGAGAGAGAGAGAGAGAGAGAGAGAGAGAGAGAGAGAGAGAGAGAGAGAGAGAGAGAGAGAGAGAGAGAGAGAAAATCAAATGAGCAAAAAACTTAATAAATATGGACTTTGTATACTATAACTAAACAAACCATGCATGCAATGAAATCACCTTGTCAGAACAACACATATTCACTGCAGTGTCATAATTCCAACCAATCTCCTTTTATCAAATTTGTAGGAAGCAAAAAAATACAGCTAAATCTTCCACCCATTTTTTTTTTTACCTTTCTTTTCCTCACCCACACACACACACACACACACAAACACACCCATACACTAATATATCAATGGTTCTCCACCTAAAACATACCTAAATTCTCCAACCTTCCTTCATAAACCCATACAATGCATCCTTTCCTTTCTCCACACACAAAAATTAAACACACACTGATGCACCAATCCACACCCTAATATTAATGTTCAACTCACCGATTTTCCGTGTTCTCGGCCTGCATCACAGCATGGCACTCGCTGCACGCCCAGTCTTCCTCCGGCTCCTTCTCCATGCCAGCACACTTGAGATGGAACACACGCGGGCACATCTCACAGCAGATGAATACACCCTCCCGATGACATTCCCAGCAGTAGTTGTCATTCTGGTAGTCCTGAGGGGAGAGATGAGGGGTGTGTGAGGTGTGAATACTGTATAAGTGCCATAGCATACAAGGACATAAGAAAATGGAGGTTGAAAGAAGCTATCAGGCCCATACATAGCATTTCCTGTATCCATCTATCGTCATCATCCATAGCTCACTAATAACTCAGCACTAACACAGAGATAATAGAGTACAGAATAAGACAAAGAGTATGAGGTGTGAAGATTGAGTGACAAATGTATAGATAAAACCGAGGAGTATAAAACAAAAAGAGGGAGTATGAAAAGGGATAATGTAAGAAAGTATGTATGAATGGGAAGCAGAGAGAGATAGTGAGAGAGGAAAGGAGTATGTACTGGGGGAAAAGGAGCATAGGAGAGGTAGAGTAAGGAAATAGGAAGTAGAAAGATAGATATGAGACAGCATGAGAGACAAGGAATATAAGAGACAGCTTGGAAAAAACAGAAGTAGAGAAAGGGAACATGAAAACCACCACAGGAATTATGGGTGGGTGGGGAGGAGCCTTTTATTGTACTGCCCTATCTACTGCTAAAATTAGGAATGAATAGAGCAATCAAGCAGTGAAATAAAGAAATAAGGATCTACACAATATGAAATTACAATAGTTGCCTTTTATATCATAGTAATTCAGTTTCTTCCAATATTTAGCAAGACAAGCAAGTGGTGGGTGTGATAGGAAAGCACAGAAGACCCAACCATAGTGGAGAATGATCTACAGTGGTGACCTCAAGTGGATGCAGTGAAAAGATTTATTAAGAGACTAAACCCACCATTGAAAAAAAAAAAAAAAAAAAAAAGACAAATGTCATCAGAGAAAGAGATTATCAAAGAAAAAGGTTAATCAGTCAGGGATATTCCTCAGATGCAGCAACTCTAGCCAGCCTGTGTTGTAATGTTATTGAGTGATGGGAGGCAATGCTTGTGACTTTGATGAGTGTGTGCATGTGGGAAGTTTTGTCTCAGTTACCTATCTTTCCAATACTGTCTGTCTGGTATATAGGTACACATTATGCCTCCTAAATATGATACATCCCAGCAGTACTTTTCCCTTCCTTGATATGTAAACAGTAATTGTAATATTGCATTCACTATAGAATTAACTGGTAAAATGTGGATGTAAAACAACCAATAAAATATTACCTATTCATATATCTTTCTATCTATATTCACTAGAAGGAAGGCAGCCAGACAATGACAAACTTCCTCTCATTGTTGGGATACAACACAAAAGCGACTCTCACATCATAGAGAAAAAAAAAAAAAAAAAAAAACTAAATCTGTGCAAAAAACATTCCCTAAAAAAACAAATTAGTAAATAGGTAAAGAGTAATAAAATAAGCACAAAGGGAAGTTAAAATATTACCCCAAAGATGATGTAAAAAATATATAAAATACCTAAAAACAATTACATAAAGTTCCCATCCCAAATAAAACACAGCAAAAAAAAAAAATAATAAGAGCACAGTTAAGAAGTATTCAAGTTACAAAAAAAGTTAATAAAAATAATAGTAATAAAAATAAATGAAACCAATACACAAAAGGACCCTAAAATTAACAGTATAAAGAAGTAAAAAAAAAAAGAAAAGAAAAATACAATCAATATAATACTAATAGAAGTACAAAGAAAGAAGAAAAAAAAAGAAAAAATATTAGTAGCACAAACTCTACAAATAAACAACAAAATGAGACATGCAGTGCAATCAAAAGAGACACAGACACTAGCAACCATGAGAATTCCAAACTCTGTAAACTTCCTGACCTTCATCCTTCACCACACAATTCATTAATCATCCTTCGACTCAATGTGTTTACTCAGTTTGTCATATTTACCTTCGAGAGAGAGAGTTAAGAGTGTTCCTTTTTGTGTGTGGGGGGGGAGGGGTTCTTGCCTAGCCTTTGTTGTAAGAATGTTGTCTGGTCAAATGAATGTGAATGTGGTGGGAGATAGGGAGGGAGGGATGGAGGGTCATGTAGATAGATAGATAGATGGATAAATGCATGGAAAAAGAAAGAAAGAAAGGAAGGAAGGAAGGAAGGAAGGTTAGGTAGATAGATAGAACTAAATAGAAAGATATATGGATTCATAATATACAAACAGATATAGATGGATATACAATATATGTATAAACAGGTAAATCGATAGATACACAGACAGAGAGAGAAGTAGATAGATAGATGAATTAGATAAACAGTACCTAAGACTTTATGCTATAGATAACAGACTAAAGAGGTAAAGGTAACACAGTCTTTCTTTTTTCAAACATACTCAACTGCATTTCATTGTGAAATAGCATTCCCTGATTCTCTGCACCTTATGTCATGCCACTATGTCAAACACTCTCTCTCTCTCTCTCTTCTTTTTCAGCAGCTTATTCAACTTCAAAATTTTCTTCCTTCTTCCATTTTGAAAAATTTATAAAATGCAGAATTTCAAACAATATATTTTTTCCACTTGAAACTGAATTATGGTAAAGGATATTACTACACTGTAACTAAATAATAAGTCTTTTATATACAATGGATACCTGAGAAATAAATGGAGTTTGTGGTTTTAAATACCACTTTCATTAAAACCTAATATACTTCCTCCTTTGTATATAAGACAAGCCAATACAATAAGCTACAGATAAGGTAATGTTTCCCTTTCCACCACATCCTGAGCTAGCCCTGGGAGCAATAAGTACCAGTGTCTACAGTGAAGCAGCCTACCATGGTGTTAAAGAGAAGCATATGAGGGCAGACAGTGGCCAGGAACGGCACAGACACAAGAGGAGAATCATAAAAACAAATGAAGCACCGCCTCGTCGCCTCACCTGACCGTTATTGTCCGTCTTGCCCAGCTTTCTTTTCTTGGTGGAGGAGGTGAAGGCGCTGCCATCCCTCCTCCTCTTGCCTGGCGTCTCCGGCCTCACCATGACCCCCTCACTGCCTGCCGTGGCTGCCTGCACCTTGGCCATGAAGGACTTCTGCTTGGCCACAAAGTCTGGGTTGTCCCTGCTGCGTGTGGACCTGGTGTTGGTGGGGGTGTTGGAGGTGGACCGGGATGCGCGCTGGCTGGACCGGTCCGAGAGGGAGGGGGTCTCGGAGCCGGCCTCTGAGGCAGCATCCCGCTCGCTCCCTGTGTGAGACTCCAAGTCGCTGAGGTTGTCATCCTCCTCGGACACAGTGTCTTGGTTGGAGGGAGTGGAGTCGTCTTCAAGGGCGGCCTTCAACTCTGACATCTTCCTGCATTTAGGGCGACACCTGCCAGCTCTCTCTGCAAGGCGATAGTCATACTCATCAGTCTCCACCCACACCACAGCATAGCACACCACGCCTACCACACTACCCTGTGTACCACTCCCCTTAGGCTAATGTGTAAATACTTCTCGATTCCCCTTACTTCATTTGCACACCTCTATAATGTACCTCACTCACTACCTACTACGTGTTACTCTCCTCATGGTAATTTGTAAATCATTCTGGATTTGTCTTATTTCATTTATAGTACTACTATTTATTACTCTCATCCCATGGCCATCAATATCTCTATCTAAATGCTTAGCTGATCGTTCCTGCTGACAAAAACATGATTAGCACTATATATCATAATCTTTATCAGTGTTTTATCATTACTGAGTCTGCCTTTTGTTTTATTACATATCTACACTTCAAGACAAAAAATATAATTATTATTATTATCATTACAATTATCAGTATGTGTAGATGATTGTATGAGAATCTAGTATACACTATTTCATGATATCCAAGAAAAACAATCCTACAAGACAATGCAAACACAACTCTTCCATTCATCCACCTTGAATACATCTGAAAACCCATAAAAGCTATCCTATACACACTATCTATTCCTGTCCCCTTTACAAGCCACCATCACTGAGCCTCAAAACAGTCTTAAACACCAGAGACAGAATCCTGAGTGGTGCAAAACCTGTGCTGAGGGAGTCAAGGGTGGTGCAGTGCAAACACACTCTGTGCTGCCCTCATGACTTGCCCAGTTTATCTCCACTCACTCTGCCCACTTGTCTAATGCATCCCTGCCTGCCACCAACACTGCACCAACAACCCTTTCCGTGACTCACACATAATTACCAGCCATTTCTTGTAACAATGACTTCTGCTTATGCATCCATTTCTTATCAAATCAAACTGACTAACACTGCACAATCCTTCCTAATTCATATGATGCAAAAAACACCAGTCACTTCTGTTTCAATGCATTTCTTTTACTTAGAACTACAATTCTTGCACTCTTAATTGCAACAGCACCACTTATTGTTCCCCTGACATTACCATACTTCATATCACTCACTTCTAATGTAACTTTATAACTTACACTTCTATCACTACCTATTAGCTGACATTACAAGTCTATTTATTTCCCTGAGTGATGCAGAAAAGAAGGACTTCTAAGGCTGTGACATTCATCTGTATTGTAATGTATTCTAAGGTCACCCCAAGATTCATCACACAAACTGAGGAATATTCATGAAGGAAACCAGATGTCACTCATTCAATATTATGCTAACCTTGTATTGCTGTGTATTATTGGGTTGTTTTTCTGTATTTTGTTTTATATCGACTCTCTCTCTCTCTCTCTCTCTCTCTCTCTCTCTCTCAGCAAACTATAATGCTTTTAGTTATGGAGACAGCAAAGTTATTTTTCATCCAGTAAGATAAGTAATGAGGTTATCAAGTAGGTCATCACAATTGGTTAGTACACATTCCTCACTACCAGGCAACTAATTAGCCCTGTTTCAATTACTTAAATGTTCACCTTCCATTTGATTTCACCTGCAGCAGCATTTTTCCTACTTAGTTCACTGGACTCTTGAGGGATTTCAATGCATGACTTGCCTCAATTGTAGTCAATCACTACAACACATGACCTTGTTGTGGCAGGGACAGCCAATTCACAATCTTTCTATTCAATCAAACCTTTACAATCCACAAGTCTGCCACAATACCTCACCCCTTTGTCATATCAGCTACATAGGTACCATTTAACACTGCAATAGGGAACATAACCAACATACCTAACCTGTCGCGATGCATTTATACCCTCATCTGTATCACCATGCCTAACTGTCACACCTCCTACTGATGTGCTAGAGAAGGGGTCATATAACACTGCTACAGAGACATAACCAACACAAATCTCTGTCAAGTCATGAAGCATTATACCCTCATCTACACCCCAATACCTTAGCTCTCTGCCTCAGGCTCCAACACACACTAGCCTATCTTTGCCTATTCATCTGTAGCACACTATCTAAAATCTCTTGTCACATCTACAGAAATACAAGATCAGCATAAATATTGCAATGATGTCATCCCTATCATAACAACAAGACTTCCTGTTCCAGATTGTACAAAATGAGTCAGGCTAAGTGTTGTGTTGTGACTACAGAATTGTTTGATATATCACATCACCATCTGGACATACTTTGCTATGCCCACTCCTCCATAGTCCATACTAACTCCTCTTGACACTCTCACACCTCTTTTTTGGCTCCCTCACACATACCAAAGCACGATTATTCAAAGTTTACTAACAAAATACGTATTGTCTTCACTAACCATATGCCATCACCACATATATTACCTCCACACAATCACCACACCACCTTCTCTTCACCCTCACCCTCACACACACACACACACACACCAAGCCACAATTATTCAAAGTTTAACAATCAAATATGTATTGTCTTCACTAACCATATGCCATCACCACATATATTACCTCCACACAATCACCACACCACCTTCTCTTCACCCTCACACACACACACACACACACACACACACACACACACACACACACCAAACCACAATTATTCAAAGTTTACTAATCAAATATGTATTGCCTTCATTCACCATATGCCATCCTTACAAATATTACCTCCACACAACCACTACAAGAAATAGTGGTATCATGTGCTTTGTCAAATGGATTTCAATGACACTTAACAATATCTCATAAAACTGTCATCCTTATCACTGTATCTTTCCTTCATGTACTGCAACCATACACATCAAAGCTGGCATCACTGACTATATATCCTGTCTCAATAAACTGGCTTATCTAATGATTTAGACACAAACTAACATGACCACAAATACCAACAAAAGAGCAGGTCAGTGAAGTTATTTAAAAGGGAAGTTTCAAAACATTTTTCCCATTCTTTTGGCTAACTCTCTCAGACTTGCTCGCGGACTGGCATCAAGGTAGGCCTTTTTGTTTAATCGTTTTTGTTGCTCTTGGCCGGATTATGGATTACCCTAATTACATGAGAGAGAGAGAGAGAGAGAGAGAGAGAGAGAGAGAGAGAGAGAGAGAGAGAGAGAGAGAGAGAGAGAGAGTTCCCTTGAGCTGCACAACACTAACACTACAAAGCAACAGTGTGTGGTGACTGAGGCATGTCCTGAGCCAGACAGCAATGACCATATGGCTCTGTTAGCATCCTGACAGACCACCCCTCCCTCCTATACAGACACTGCCCTTTGCCTTCACTAATCTCATTAACTTTCAATGACCAAATACACACTTCACTGTAACAATTTGCCCTACTTAGTGAAAAAATAAATATAAATAAATAAGATCCATATTTTTAATGTTCTATAATCATATTCTCATTTCTTTCTTTTTAAATAATTATTAGAAATCTCATTAACTTCCATGATAGCCTTTCAAGAGTAAAAAATAAGATGCTAAAATGTTTGAAAATAGACTTAGTGAAGAATGTTGTCTTGTAAAATTAAGTTAAGTTTTGTAGTGATAAAGAAACACAAAACTCCTACAGAAACAGCCCTCCCTATTATCTCCTCAACCGTCAGTGATCTTAATAACATCCTAAGGCAATAAATACTTTAATGTGGCAGCCAAAGGATTTACACAACTCTTTTCCTCACCAGTCCCTCCCACCTACTATCTCAACACACCTGCTGACTCCCTGCACTAACCTTTCACCACCTGCCAATGCCTGCTGGACATATGCTACCTCAACACCTACTCTGCCTCATCATTCCCTCACAGCTGACAATCTAATCCTGTTATTTACCTCATATTTCTTTTTCTGTTCCCACTCTTCAATATTCCGTGCATCTGATCTAGCCTATCCTTACTTGTGTTTAATTATTAGCTAACACTTCTATTCATTACTACTATATCATTGGTTTATCTTCTCTTTCTGCTTATCATTCTATTTACTACAACCTAACCTAACCTATCCCTCTCAGTAATATTTTCCTAACCTTCCATTCTTTAACCCATCTTCCTAATTAGATCTACCTACTCAATTTTATCTCATTTCCCTGCTTGTCATTTTATTTTCTGTAACATAACCTTCCCTAGCTTGTCTTTCTCAACCACCACCACCACCTAGCAGCATCTCTCAGCATCCTTAACAGCATATTATCCTCCCTGATGTCCTGCATGATTGCTATATGGATATCCTATCATATCCTGACCTTTTCCTCTTCCATATCACTTCCCCTAACACCAGCATTCTGTAGCATCCTTCATCTCATATCATTATTATCTTAACACCACCAGCCACTTGCTTCCTGCTTATCCTTCACGGATCTCCTACATCATATATTGCCTAGTTCATCCCCTTAACGCATCTCTATATATCACATTACAGCATCCCTTGACATAGATACATTTCATCACCATGTCATCACTAAATTTATCCTCCTATTTATTTTACGGCTATTTTCTATTCTATTTTCACCTTAGCATATCAAATACTACAAGCTCCCACGTCCCTGGGTACTCTCAACACGTCTCACTCACCACAACACCCCCCCTGTTTACCTTGCCATGCCTCCTACCAGGCCCCTTCCTAACCCTTCCATCTGCATCATCTCCTCAATGCCATCACCACTTCCAGCATCCACCACCACACACCCTCACACGTCACCACCCTGGAGCATGTCACCACTCTACCCCTCCATGTAAGTCAAAACACCCCCAACAGCCCCCGTGAACACTCGTAACTCCCCCTCCCGCCCCTACTCGGCCCCCTCACCGCCCACCACACCATACCACAAGCTTGCAGCGCCTCACCACACCACAGCCACATCGCAGCGGCAGGAGGAGAGTGCCATGGGAAGTGTGGTAGTGGAGGAGTGCAGGGTGGACTGTTATAAAGCGTGTAAAGGCCCGTGGTTGGAGGCGGCAAGGACCCACTCCACCAGACAAGCTTGGTGGAGGGGGGACTCACTCGAGGTCCTCTTCTCTGATCCTTACTTTTTCCTCATAACGTCCCACTCGTCTCACGTATATCGTTCACTGAAGCCACTGTGTTTTCCGTCCCTCCATGTGGCGGACGCACCTGGGAGAAGCTATAAGTTATCTGGCGAGGAGGGACGCGCACCCATCCGCCATGATCACACTTGTGGACTGGGAGAGAGAGGGTGAGAGGCAGGCAGGGGAGAGGGACTGAGAGGGGACCAAGGAGGGGGTCTTCTTGCCTAGCACCCCTCCCCGCGCTACACTCCATAAGGGCGAGTGTCTGTGAGGTTCTGATGTGCTTTAGGCCTTATAGTCATCCCCGCTGGCCGCTTCGATCTCCTGTGTGCCTGCCTAGAGAGAGAGACAGAGAGAGGGAAAGAGAGCGAGTCAGTGAGCTCACACATCCCTTACTACAGCTCACAAATGCAGCTAGTCATCCGTAGCGTGGGGTTGATAATGACCCCCTGATCCTAATGCCTAACATGAGCGTGGTGGGTTAAAGTTCACCTCTTCCTGGCGTGTGGTAATAAAACGAGGGAGTGGGAGGGCCTTGTCTTGTTTGGCCAGGCCCTCGCTCAGAACCCTTTCATCTTCTCAACCTGTCCAGCTTTAGCTTTAGCCCACCTCATAGAAACGTCTCCTTAATGGGGGTATTATTCTTGCGTTCTTGCCAAGGCTTATGCTTCTACTTTCCTGTCTATTATATCGCGTCTCGGCCCATGGCATAGATTGGGGAGTGAAATATGAGTGTTTAGAATAGAATGAGAATGGTTGGTAGAAGAGGCGTGACTCAGGAATCATGTTTTGTGGTCTTGGCAAGGTTCCTGCTGCTCCTGCTTCTACTGCTGGTTGTATGTTGTTGTTGGAGAAAGGAGAGGAGAATATTTGCAAACAAGCCGGGAGAAAATGGATTAGGAGAATAAGAGAAACGTTGTGAGTGATAGATAGTGATTCGTGTAGGATGAAAGGTAATCAACGGACAAGAATATTAACCGAATTATTGTTGGAGAAAGGAGAGAGGAGAATATTTGCAAATAAGCCGGGAGAAAATGGACTATAGGAGAATAAGAGAAAGGTTGTGAGTGATGGGTCGTGATTTGTGTAGAATGAAAGAAAGATACTCAACGGGCAAGAATATCGAATTGTAGATAGAGATGACAAGGAAACGTACATCAGACGCATGAAGAAGCTTTATGTGTTACTATATAAAGGAATGCATGTACAGAACGTCAGAGGGGAGTGTTGGCAGGGGAATACATGATGATGCAAGGATGAGATTGTGAGGGGCGGGTTGAAAGATTGATCGAGGAAGAGAACAGATTAAGAAAGTCTTGTTTTTATGAATGCCGGTGGTTATTGCTTATACTTTTATTATTATTATTATTATTATTATTATTATTATTATTATTATTATTATTATTGCTATTATTATTACTATTATCACTATTAATATTGCAGCCTAGCCACGTGTGAAAGATGCAGTAGTAGTAGTAGTAGTAGTAGTAGTAGTAGTAGTAGTAGTAGTAGTAGTAGTAGTAGTAGTAGTAGAAGCAGCAGCAGCAGTAGTAGTAGTAGTAGTGGTAGCAGTAGTGGTGGTGGTGGTAGTGGTTGTGGCAGTAGTAGTAACAACAGTAGTAGTAATAATAATAGTATAAAACACAAGACACATACAGTGTAACAGACAACATTAAACCATCAAGTCATCAGTAGTTGCACGCTATAGAGACCACTTTGTCACACACACACACACACACACACACACACTACTTCGCCTTCAGGAATTCAGGATCTCAAGGTCGCGGGAATATTAACCTCTTGCTCTGCCTGCGTCATCTGTTGTGTCTTGCCTCCAGAACACACTACAGTAGCAATTCTGGCGCAGAAATTAGAAGTTAGCGCCAGAACACTAATTAACCGAGCAAGGAAAAAAGAAAACGAAATTAAAGTTGTAAAGCGTAAGAACAGCCATTATTAAACTGCCAAAAGGGAAAAAAAAGTAGCGATTGAAGTCGTAAAATAAAGCGTTGTAAGATCCGTTATTAATCCAGGAAACGGGGTAACTGTCCTTAGTGGTGTGGAACAAGGATATGGCGTGTCAGAATACCCATACAATTTACTAAAGGGCAAAAATAGAGATGAATGGTGTGGAATAAGGAGATAGCATACGCCTCAGTCATTAACTCAGCAAAGGCAAGGAAAAGCTTGGTAGAAGATATACATATCAGCTGATTAATAATGTTCACAAGGGTGTTATAACTATCAAAAGGGCTTGTAATAAGACATAAAAGTAATGTAATAGAAGAATTAACTTCTATATAACACGTCCTATCTATGGAAAGATATCTACATAGCCCTCAAGAATAATAATTAAAATTATGATAAATGAATAGGCTGATAAAAAGAAGACTACGCTTATAGAATACATTTGAAAAGAGGAAGGTAGATAAGACAATGATGAGAAAAAAATGAAGAAATAGATTTGAAAAAAATAAAAAGAAGTGAAAGAATAAAGAAAACATAAACCCTTGTCTCCACTTACAATATATAAATAAACATATGAAAAATAATAAACCCCACACGACGAAAAATATAAATAGTACAGTAAAAAAAAAAGTGGAACTGAAAATATAACAAAGAAAAAAAAAGCGTGAATAATGAGTCAGTGAGTGAGTGAGTAGTGAGTACACGCTTTATGAAATAGGTAGTTGTCAACAGGTGAACTTTAAGGCAGGAGGAAACAAGCACGTTGCCTGGAATATTAATGAACCTGACAGCCACAACACACACACACACACACACACACACGAGACAAAACTTTTATTTATTACTATTTTTATCTTTTTAGAACATGTTTTGCTTGACAGTAAAGAGAAATCTCTATCAACTGATATGCTTAATATTTCAATGTACTGTACTTCAAAGCTTATTTACTACTATACAATTATTCTACTTTTAAACATTAGTATCTAGTTATTTTTGTCTTTATTATTATTATTATTATTATTATTATTATTATTATTATTATTATTATTATTATTATTATTATTACCATTATCATAATTATCAATATTATCATTGTTGTATTTTGCTGTTTTCCTATTTTATACACTTTATGAAAGCTTGTTCCTTTTCCTAGTCTTCAAAGGCCACAAAAGATAATCACCTACCACTAAAATTATGGAAACACATTATTACTATCACTTACTTAACTGTTTATTTATCTAACAACTCATTAATTTTGTGTACTCAGATATAAGAACAGATAAGAATTCACCACAGAACAAATAAACCATAAAACCTCAAGAAAAAACTCCTTAGAACTCAAAATCTTCAATGAAAGTTCTGGTGAAAACTATAACTCACAGCACCCACAAGACAGCAAGCAGCACTCAGCACAGGCTAATGAAGCGATGGCATGCAGCACAAACCGTCGCATGTGGCCTCAAGAACACAGGCCATAATTTGTACCAGAGATCAATACCCATGACATGCAGAGTGCTGTGAGGAGAGACACTGACCACCTGCTGTGTCTTGTACCTCACTACCTCTGCTCTCTGCTCTCCCTGCTGTTGTTACTGCTACATTCCAGATTACATTTTATCCAGGATGTATCTGCGCTCTGCTCTCTCATAATTATTTCACGAGGCCAGAAATTAGATAGGTTCTCAAAAGTTTTAACCCACTGATAATGTGGAAATCTTATTAATCTGCCACTAGAACTATAGAGACACTCAGAAACCTGTGTTCCTTCATCTACAGCCTCTAGAATAGTGTAGTGTAGCAGTTTTTCAGAATACAAGTTCTCAAGAGTGTTTCTCATGTTGATATGGATATCTTGTTAATCTGCCACTAGAACCATAAAAAACACCCTCAAAAACCTGTGTTCTTTCATATATAGCCTTAAGAATAGTGTATGTAGCAGTATTTCAGAATATAAGCTCTCAATAGCGTTACCCATGTTGATAATGTGGAAATCTTGTTAACCTGCCACTACAACTATAAAATCACCCTCAAAAATCATTGTATGCCTTCATTTAGAGCCTTTAGAATAATGCAGTGTAGCAGTTTCAGAATAGTCTTTGGTTTTCAAGTGCATTTCTCCCCTGCTGATAATGTGAAAATCTTGTTAATCTGTCACTACAACAATAAAAACACCCTCAGAAACCAGTGCAATTTAATCTCAAGGCTTTAGAATAGAGGTGTTGTGTAGCAGTGTTTTGGAATAAAGTCTTTGGTGTTCTTTTGTTTCATTACAGTTGCAGGGTTCTTGTCATAATGCTCAAGTCAATAGGGAACTTTTCGAGATTAAGGAGATATTGTTATATTTTACAGTTCTACAGGGTGTTCTTTAGTTTGGCATCTTGTCTGAATAGGAAACAAGAGCACTTAAAATGGTAAGACAATTGTATGGATGGGGATGGTAGGTGGAAATAGGAAAGCAGAAGTGGTAGATGTAAGGGAAACAAATAACTGGGGGAGACTTACACTACAGAAACAGGGAAAAGATAAGAGGTTAGGTGTGGTTTCCCCCTGAGCCACAAATAGCTTACTGGTAAATGGAAATAGGAAGGCATGTGATAAAAAGATGTAAGGGAAACAAATAACTGGGGCAGAGTCACACTAAGGAAATAGGTAAAAATAAAAGGTCAGCTGTGGTGTTTCCCCTGAGCCACAACAAATGTCCCACTGGTATACCTAAGGAAGCACAGGCCATGTATATAACAAACAGTTTAATCACCAGTCTTGCATCATTGACAATCTTCAGGCCAATATACAAACACTGGTCAGTCTTCAGCCATCACTTCCCCTTAACAGTTAACAAGTCACTTTAACACTTTATGAACAGTTCTCTACATTCAAGCAGATTTTTGGTTTCTATATACAAGTCATGAAAAAAATAAACAAATATAAAAAAAATAATAGTAAAAAATAAATAAACAAATGAAAAGAAAAAAAGTTAGAACATGTTGAACAGTAAAGGTTTGTTTAAAGTAAAATATTATAATTTTGTTCATATTTTTCTTTTAATATCTGATGTTGTGTTGCAGATTATCTAGTAACAAGAATATTCAAAGTAAAAAAAAAGTTAACATTAGCAAAAGATGACAAGTACACTATTCCATAATTGTGGTTCATACTTTTGTGATTGTGATACCCGACGTTATGAGAGAGAGAGAGAGAGAGAGAGAGAGAGAGAGAGAGAGAGAGAGAGAGAGAGAGAGAGAGAGAGAGAGAGAGAGAGAGAGAGAGAGATCTTTCAGTATAGAGTAAAATGATGAATAAATAGTATCAATTTCATATACCTCACATGTTTACCACTTCTAAAACTCCATTGCAGCAAACACAATTCTTCACTTTGCCTTCCTCAATGAATGGCAAGGATAGTCAGCCTAGACCTCTGCCTTCCCTGATAACAAGCACATGAGTCAGAGTGGTGAGTGGTGGTGTGAGGCAATGCTAATATCACCTGCTGGCTCATTGTTTACTTAATCAAATAAAAACCAACTCAAGTCTCTAATTATACAAAGGTGATATATTCAAGTGTCATTTACATAATTATACACAACTGTTTACATTAAAGGTATTACCACTATCTTCCTTCTAAATCTTGACGAACTGGGAAAATTTAAGTTCTATACAAATTTCAATGGATCATTACTTCTCATCCCCCCTATTAATTTTCAAGTATGTAATTTTGGGGCTCATTCTAGATAAGTATGTCATTTTTTAGCTCATTCTAAAGTACAGAATTTTTCAGCTCATTCTAAACAAGTACATTTTTTCCAGCTCATTCTAGACAAGTATATAATTTTTTTCACCTCATTTTAAACAAGTACACAATTTTTCATCTCTCTCTAGACAACTACATAATTTTTTCAGGTCATTCTAGATAAGTTATATAATTTTTCAGCTCATTCTAGTCTTTTCTGCATACCTCCAAACATAACTCAATCTTGTCACCTTTATAAACCCCAACAGAGAGTCAACTGCCAACAATTCCCTGTACACCCTTTGATCTACCTCATATACAAACACTAACAGCACAGCATAGCGTCACACCTTACTTCACCTCCCCCTGCTCTGCCATCATCTTTTTCAAGGACTCTTCATCCTGCGAGGACATCTTCTGCAGCTTCTTACCGACACGTTCATGGATCTCCCAGTACTTGGCCACGCACCTGCAGGAAAGGAAGCAACCATGTCAGGACACACTGGAATCACTCTTCAGTATTTAGTATTCAGTAGTACATGTTCCCCAGTACTTTCAATCATTTATCTCTTTCTCTGGCACACTCTGGAACTCCCTGCCTGCTTCTGTATTTCCATTTACCTATGACCTAAGCAAATCTAAGAGGGAGGTTTCAAGACATTTATCCCATTCTTTTGGCTAATCCGAACCTGCTTGAGAACAGGCATCTCAGTGGATCTTTTGGTTTAATTGTTTTTATTGCTCTTGCCCAGATTTCCCCTCTTACATAAAGGGAAAAAAAATTAAACACAGCAAAAACTTAAAGACAGAGGAGAGTAGAATGTGCATAAATAGTTTTGCAAGCAGAGGAAGGAAGAGACCAGTGGTATTCATAAGAGGACCAAGTAACACATGCACACAAGACAAATAATGATAAAACAAATAAACTAATAGAGAGAGAGAGAGAGAGAGAGAGAGAGAGAGAGAGAGAGAGAGAGAGAGAGAGAGAGAGAGAGAGAGAGAGAGAGAGAGAGAGAGAGAGAGAAGAAAACTGAACAAAAAATTTTGATCTTGTTGAGAAATAAATAAACAAACAAATACAAACACTTTAACACATAACATAATCAAATTCAACTTAATACTGCAAAGAATAAATAGTCAGATATGCACATTTCAACACAAAAGACAACTAACTTTAACAAACCCAAATAAAAACCACAAATCAAAGACAAACAACATTACAACAAATAAACAGACAGACAAACACACCAACACAAAAAGACAACTGACATTAAAAAACCCATAAAAAACACAAATAAACACAGACAACCACATTTCTGCAAATAAAACAGATAGACAACTTTTCAACAAAGATAGACAGACAGGCAGACAAACAATTGACAGACAAACCCAGACAGACAGAAACACAGACAAACAATAGACAGACAGACAGACACACAATGCAGAAAGACATACAGACAAACAATAGACAGACAGAAAGACAAACAATAAACAGGCAGGCAGACAGACATACTTACCGATCTATGCATACCGCCTCTCCCTTCCCAATTTCAGCGTCCTTGTACTTGGTAGGGATGCATTTGGTGTGGCAGGAGTTGGTCATCCTGGTGTACATGTCAGACAACATCTCTATCTCCAGGTCCTGCACCAGCTTCATCTGTTCATCGTTGAGGGCGGGAAGGCCTGCCATGGTGCCTCACTGGTCCTGCTGGTAGATGAGTGTTATAGCCCCATTGTTTGTGTGTGTGTGTGTGTGTTGCTTTCTCTTTCACTCTCTTTAAAATACCTTAAACATTTTAGAAAGAAGTTGAAAGACATTAACACCAGGATACATTTCTATATTCATTCTGCTTACTATTCAGTGATTTTATACAGCTTCAGAAACTTATGTGGGAGATTAAAATATTGAGGACTCTGGCCATTAATCTTCTGACTTTCATAGACCCTTCCTAATGTCAATAGAATGGTCTAATGGTATACAAAACTCAAGGCAGAAATGCATCCCAGTACTGAAGGGGTTAAGAGAAAGATTTAGTTAGTAGACATTCAAAGAAGATACAGACTTGAGAGAGAGAGAGAGAGAGAGAGAGAGAGAGAGAGAGAGAGAGAGAGAGAGAGAGAGAGAGAGAGAGAGAGAGAGAGAGAGAGAGAATAACCACTAAAATCACCAAATAACACAAACAATACAACATCAAACACCACACCACTTTGTAACCCAACCTTAACAAAGTAACGAGTAAAACAAAACACGCTCACCAGATCCTGCAAGCAAGTTATAAACACGTGGATTGGTGACCGGATGACTGGGGTGGTGAGCAGGTGTGTGGGTGGATGGGTGGTGTCTATCCAGTGAAGGAGCGCTTTGTCTCGTAGTCACCAGTGTTAGCGTTCCTCATGCGCTCTCTGACTTTCATGGACTCTCGCCGCTGCTGCTCAATGGTTTGCTTGGTGAACACGAAGCCACCAACACCGACCACAATGACTGTTGCCCTGTAATGGTTATATATAAATAAATACATAATGCAGGAAATTTTGCACGCCATTATAAAAAAATAAGGGGGAAAAAATGGAGAAAAAGGAATAAAACAGAAAAAGGGAAAAGGAAAAGGTCAAAGAAAAGAGGGGAAAAAAATAAATAAATACATAATGCAGTAAATTTTGCACAGTATATAAAAAGATAAGGGAAAAACAGAAAAGAAAAAGGGAAAAGGGGAAAGTAAAAAGAAAGACAAAAAGAAAAAAGGGAAAACGAAAAAAAGGAGAAAAGAAAAAAAGCGGAATAATAATAATAACAATAATAATAATCTCCCTCATGCACACCACTAACTTACAGGAGCCCCAATAACGTAAAAAGTAGCCTACCCTAACATTTGGTGAGGTAAGCTGGGGATTAGTCACTCCCCGAAGCGCACTGGTAAACACTCGCATCCAGAATATTGGCTTAACTGACATCACACATCTCCACACACCACCCCAAACCACATATACACACCACCACGGCACACAAACCACGTAAAAGCAATATCCATAACAAAAGAAGAGAAATAACATCACAACAACCACTACAAACCTCCCAGCCACTCCACACCGGCTCACCACGAACACACACCCTATCACCACAGTTATAAAGAACATCACACACCCCTCACCATCCAACAGCTATCTTTGACCACTTGGACGTCAACATGTGGCCTTAGTGTAGCTCAGGAACAAGGAAAACATGAAGGGGTTATGAAAGAGGACCATGTGAGGGCGGAGTAGTTTCGTCTGCTCTGCTGCTGCTGTTGCTGCTGCTCCGCCTAGCCTGTCCTGCCCCATGGATGGTTATATTGGCGCGCTTTTTCGGAGATTGCGTACTGTTATATTCAGCTATACAATGGTGCTATAGTTGTTTATGTTTTCTTGTCCCTAGAGTGTTAGATACCATGGGTTCATTAAAAAAACACACACACACTTCCGTCGATAAAAATGAAAACTTCCCAGTCCTCCCTCCAATCTTTCTCTCCTCCATTCTCCATCCCTCCTCCTTCTTCTCCTCCTACTCCCCCTTTCGTCCTTCATCATATCCTTCTATTACTACTACTCGTTTCTTTCATACATCTTTGCTTCCTCTTCCTTTTATTCCTACTACTACTACTATGCTGAAAACACTGGAAATTAGGGCAAATATAGGCTTCTGAACATTTACTTGTTTCCCATCTTCCTTAATTTCTCCTTTCCTCCTCCTCCTTTTAAACTTCCTCCTCACTACTACTACACACCTGACCCTGGAAACATTCACACATACCTTGAAAAATTTGTACATTACGATAAATATGAAAAAAAAAAAAAAAAAAAAAATCGGCCCCGGTTTTCCTCTTCCACTGCCTCCTTCATTCTTCTCCTCTAACTCTCCTTCCTTCCTTCCTTTTCCTCCCACACCTGCTACCACTACTAGTACACGCCTGCGTCTAGAAACACTCAGACGCCGTGAAAATCTTGCACATTAAATAAATTGCGCTAAATATGACGAAGAGAGACCGATACCGGCTTTCTTCCTCCACCTCTTCATCTATTTCTCCTCCTCTACCTCTATTTCTCCTTACTTCCTTCTCCTCCCACCACCACTAGTACACACTTGTGTCTGGAAACACTCACAGATACCTTGAAAACCTTGCATATCACGATAAATATAACGAGAAGACCCCAGCACTGGTTTTCCTCATCCCTCATTTCTCCTTTCCTCCTCCTCCTTTTCTTCTATTTCGCCTTCCTTCCTCCTCCTCTCACATTTGCTACCACTACGAGTACATACCCGCACCAAGAAACACTTGCAGACACCTTGAAAACCTTGTACATTGCGATAAATAAGACGAAGAGACCTTGGCGCCAGCTACCTCCTCCATTTCTCTTCCTCTCCCTTTATTTCTCCTTCCTTCCTCTTCCTTACACTTGTAATAACACGATTTATACACACCTGCGTCAGAAACATTCCCAAGGACCTAGAAAACCTTGTACATTACACTAAATATGGCGAAAAGAGCCAGCTGGGCGGGCGGGAAGCGGTGGGCTGATGACGTCATGGGTCCACCCGCACGGCTCCCTTGGCCGGCAGCTCGTGACGTCACAGGCCTCGTAAAATACGAACGTAAATCATTTTGAAAATCGGATCTTTAAATACTGCATTCAGACCAGATTCCTTTGTATTTTTAGATTCCTCATATCTTTTAACTATTTCCCAAATTAACAAACCACTTCAAGCCTGACCAGTAATAAAATGAAAAATAAAAGTTTAACAAAATAACTTTTATAACAGTGATATCTTTAAATATAATTCTACAGCCCACAAAGTTTGATTTTATATGAATGCAAACACTTTAAAGAACATGAACTACTTTTCCAAATACTTTGAGTTTAGTCATGAGCCGAAATAATAACAATAACACGGAGCCGAAGAAGTAAACATTTCTACATTCGACGGGACTAAAGATAAATTTAGAGTCTACGTATTTAACTCAAATAGTAGATTAAACACTTAAAATATCATAAACGATTTTTCTAAGCAATAATATCTTACTTAGAAGCTCAAATAAAAATTTTCCATTCGCCGATATGAAAAAATAACACCGGAAACCCGACGCATAATTACATAAAAACACCCACAAAACTAATTTGCTCCACGCAACACAAGCATAGAAAACTTTTAACAGGTTACTTACTATCATTTAGACACCATAGAACACACCTAAACCCCAAAATAAGAGGTGGAAGGAATAAAGGAAAAATAGTGTAACTGACCTCTGCCCCGGGGCGATCCAGTTGAAGATGGCGGCCCCAACAGCGGCTGCCAGATGCCGCTATGCTCACCTTAAAACCTTCACCACACCGATACCAGGCCATGGCGGATATAATTGACGGGATAAAAAGAAAGCACAGGCTGGTAGCTCCATCTTATGACATGTTTGGCTTGTAATAAAAGAGAGGTAAGCAGATAATAGCCGATAAATAGGAGCTGCCCAGGGTAACCGTTTGTTTACATCCGAGTTCTTCATCTTCTGTGGGGTTGATTCACTGATATAATGTCCTGGGGTTAGGGAGGGTTGGTTAGAGTTCACTATGACGCCTTATAATCGTGATATGTTGAGTTATATGCATGTATTCCTTGTGTTTGCTGGTGAAGGCTGACCCCGGGCCACCCCTCCCCAACCCCCAAGGCCACGGACACCCCATGCCCCGTCCACCAACACATTCACATTTGCCTTACGCCTTCAGCCACGTATAAAGAGTGAAGCTTACTTTACTAAGAAGCCACACACCACTAACACAAAGTTTTCGGCTTCACTGTCCATTCCCATCACTGTTTGCACATTTCTCTTTTCTTCATAGCACAGAGATAATGTCGGTAAATCGATAAATAGTACACTATCAACGCATTACCGGTAAATACCAAGGAAATACTAAATCTAGGAGTCGCCCCACACCACAACCACCACCACCGCGGCTCAGGGGTCGGACTAACAAAACAGTGTGAGTGGCGAGAAAAGGCGCTATTTTCACAGGACGCACAGCAAAGGGGACCAAATTTAAGCTGCCAAAAATAAAAACCAGTGCATTATTTTTTTCATTGCCTCTTATATTATTTTCTGTATAATGTTAAGTGACAATTTATTACAGGTTGCCAATATTCAGACAAAATAACACAGGCTGCAGTGACCTCGATATTTATTAAAACACGCGGTTATCGTACACTGACCGCCTGATGCATGACACATCTATCAAAAAGTATGCGTGTTAATTGTGGGCAAATAATAAATAAGTAGAAGGTAGATTACACTACATTCAACATTTTACTGTCATCCCTACTACTACCACTACTACTATTATTACTACTACTTTCTGACAATAATTTTTCTGCAGTAATGTTCTACCTATGAGTTAGAAATATCCCAGCCTTCTAATCTCTCTCTCTCTCTCTCTCTCTCCTAACTAAGGTAGTACCTCATTGTTATCTTACTGCAAACTGACAATTACTATGCATGTAAAGGCTTGGTTAAGTTAGCTCTATGCACATAAAGGTTAATAACAATGACAATTACACATATGGTTTTATTACACACACATACAAATACACACAGATGACAACACAGCCAACAGTGGTGTAGCTAAGTGGCCAACAAAAACAGACCCCAAAAAGTCAACAGGCTTCTCTACTTTCTTCTTCTGCTTCTTTTTCTTCTTATCAGCTATCCTTTTCCTAAACATCTCATTTTTCCTCTTCCTTTCTTCCTTTTTACTCAGTTTCTCCTCCTCTGTGTCTTTCTGCTTGAAGACAAACACCTTATCCTTACTTTCTGCATTATCAGCACTAGCAACTTCTTCCTTCCCTTCCTTGGCTGCCTCCTTCCTCTTCTTCTTCTTCTTGCTGATCTCCGAGAGCTTTAAGAAGTGGTCGGTCTCCTTCCTGACCTGTGATATCTCTGCCCCCATGCGCTGCCTTGTCATTTCCCTCTCATACTCCAGCCTCTGCTTCAGATACGCCCACTTAAACCTGCCGGGGGAGGAGGGGGATACAGTCAGGTCTTGTGGGAAGGCAAGGGAGGGAAAGCAAAAGGCAGGGAGGGGAGGAACGGGAAGAGAAGGACAGAGAAGGGAAGGGATGAGAATGGAAAGGCAGGGAAGAGAAGAGATGGGAAGGGAAAAAAAGGGAAGGATAGAGATATGAAGGGAAGGGAAGGAAATGATAGAGAAGAGAAGGGAAGGGCAGAGATGAGTTGGGAAGACAAGGGAAGAGAAAGGAAAGGATGGTAAGAGAAGAGAAAGCAGTATGTAGGTAGTGACATTTTTGGGGAAGGAAAAAAAAATAAGAGAAGGAAGGGAGAAATGATGAAGGATAGAAGAGACAGGATGGGAAGAAAAGAAAGGAGAGAAAAGACAAGATTAAGATAGAATGAAGAGCAGAGGGAAGTAGAGAACTCAAGAGAGAGAGAAAGAGGATAAGGAGGATGGAAAAAGGAGATGAGAGAACAGAAGAGATTAAAGATAAAAGATAGAGGTGAAAGGGATGAAAAAGAGATAAAGAAGAATAATGAAGAGAATATGATACAAAAAAAAATAGGAGAAGAGAGAAAATGAAGAAAAGAACAGAGAAGAGAGAAAGGAGGTAAAACTATGAGAGCAAAGGAGAACAGGATAGAAAAGAGAAAAAGAGAATAAGATAAAACAAACAATAAGACAATAAAATACGAAATATCACAAGAAAAGAAACAGAGAAAGACTTAAAAGAACACAAAAAAGAAAAAGATAGAGAAGAACACAGAAATAACACAGAAAAACAGGAGAGAGAGAAGATAAAAAAAATACAAACAAGATGAAGAACAAGAGAAAAAAACAAATAAAAAAAAAAATAGCCAGAGAAAAACACAAGAATTAAGAAAAAAATAAGAACAATAGAACAGAGAAATAACATAAAAAGAAACAGGAGATAATAAAAATGGAAAAATACAAACAAGATAAGAACAATAGAAATGAAAAATATAAAAATAAGATGGAGAAGATCAGAAATAGAAAAAGAGATAAGAACAGTAGAAGAAACAAATAATAAAAAAATATCAGAATTAAAAAAATATATAAGAACAATAGAAGTGAAAAAAATGGGAAATAGAAATATCAGAAATAGAAAAAGAGGATAAGATAAATAGAAGACAAATAATATAAAAAAGTAGATTGAGATTATAAGAAATACAAAGATAACAATAGGTAAACAGAGAGAGAGAGAGAGAGAGAATGAGAGAAAGAAAAAGTGAGACTGAGAGCAAGAGAGTGACCAAGAGAGAGAGAGAGAGAGAGAGAGTTTACCTGGGCAAGTACTTAATATTCCACAGCATATCATAGTAAGGGTTGTTCTTCTTCTTGCCCCCGACTGGCTGGTTATTGAGGCACACGTGGACCTGCTTAGCCTTCCTCTTGCTCTTGAACTCCACCCAACCCTCAGTGAAGTGCAGGCTCTTCTTAAACTTCTTCCCCTTACTGCTTCCTTTGTTCTTGTCATCTGAGGAGAGATCGGAAATAAAAAAAAAAATAACAATGGAAACAGAGAACTAATGCAAAAATAGATTGAGATGATTAGAAGAATTAATAACAAGAATAGGAAACAGAGAAATAATGCAAAATAATACCAATTCAGATCAGAAGGATTAAAGAAAATGTGTTTGTAGGGTGAATAGCACTACGGAAAACAGGGAGATGGAATATGACAAGGAAGAGAAGAAAAAAGAAAAGGAGGAGAATAAGAGGAATAATGAGAAGGAAAAAAAGAAAAATGAGGAAAACTAGAAGAGGGAAAAAGAAAGAAAATAAAGAGAAGGAAAAAAAAGGAAAAAGAAAAGAAGGAAAAAGAGAATGAAAAGAATGAGAGGACAAAAAAGGAGAAAAAGGAAAAGAAAAGAAAAAGAAGAAAAAAGCAAAAAGAAAATAAAAAGAAGGGAATAAAAAAGTGAAGGAAAAGATAAAAAAAAAGAAGGAAAGGAAAGAAAAGAAGAAAAAATAGAGAAAAGGGGAGGAAAAAGAAGAAAAAATGAGAGAAAAAAGAAAGGAAAAAAAAAGAAAAGAGGAAAAAAAGGAATAGGAGAAAAAAGGAAAGACATGAAAAGGAAAACCTCAACTCAATAATTCCCATTTTGGCTTCTATTTCTTAGCAATTCTACATAATTTCCTTTCCAAGATACAATACTGAACTAAAAAAAAAATCATATATTATGCAGATTTTTACTACAGAAAGCTCATATATTTCAGTTTCCATTCCAAGATACAATACTGAACTTAAAAAATCATATATTATGCAGATTTTTACTAAAGAAAGCTCATATATTTCAGTTTCCATTCCAAGATACAATACTGAACTTAAAAAAAAAATCATATATTATGCAGATTTTTACTACAGAAAGCTTATATATTTCAGTTTTCATTCTAAGATACAATACTGAACTGAACAAGATACAATACTGAACTAAGCAGATTTTTACTATACAAAGCTTATCTATTTTAATTTTCAAGTGGGTAAATAAATATAGGAATTAATATATGTAAGGTTTGTGTTGAGTAGAAGCTGGAGGAAGTGAGATTTTGAAATAGACAATAGAGAATGGGTGGTAGGGAAACACAAGTTGATGCAGAGGAATATTTTCTTTGTAATTTCCCTACCACTCACGTCTAGATTCACACAGAAAATAGAGAACTGGTTAGAAAAATTGATATAGTTATGTAGGTAGAAATAGAAAATAATAATGATAGAAACCGAAAACTGAGAAAATTGATATAAATAGTTGGTTATGCAGGAAGAAATAGAAAATAATCATAATAGAAACTGAAAACTGAAAAAAATTATATAAACAGTTGGTTATGCAGGAAGAAATAGAAAATAATAGAGAATAGAAATGAGAAAGCTAGAAAATTGATATAAAATAGATAGTTATGTAGGTAAAAATAGAAAATAATGATAAAAAAAAAAAACTAGAAAACAGATAGATAGTTAGTTAGTGATGTGGGTAGAAATAGAAAATAATAGTAATAATAGAAAAAAATTGTTTGTTAGTTATATGGGTAGAAATAGAAAATGACAAAAACAGAAATAAGAAAAATTAGAAAATATAGATAGTTATGTTGGTAAAAATAGAAAATAAAGATGATTAAAAAAACTAAAAACTGATAGCTAGTTAGTTATGTGGATAGAAATATGAAGTGATAATAATAGATACAAAAAAAACGTAGAAAAATGAGATATCTTGTTAGTCATGTAGGTAGAAATAGAAAATAATAACAATAATAAAAATCAGGAAACTAGAAAATAGATAGTTAATTAGTTATGTAAGAAAAATAAAAATAATAGAAATAAAAAAACCCCACAAATTTAATTGATAGTTATGTAGTTAGAAAAATAGTAAAAATATAAATCAGCTACAAAATTAATAGTTAGTTGAGTAGAAATAAAACCTGAACAAAACACAGAAACCAAAGGAATAGCAGTGTGGCAAAGTAGAGACAGTGCTGCCATCACTGTACACAGAGAAATAAATGAATAAGGCAGTGATGGATATACATGGTGTGATGGATGCTATATTCATTTCTCTACAGAAGCTTAGAGTAACACAGAGCCACACCATCACGGCAAACACAGCAAACACAACATCACAGCCACCTTTGTCCACAGCCTGCAGGAACACTCTGTCCAACTCGCCAAAGTTGGTGAAGTACTGCCTGATCTTGGCCACGTTCATGTTGGGCGGGATGGACGACAGATACACAATCCCTGGCTTGCGTCTCTTCGGCCTCCTCTCCTCATCCTCCCCACCATTCTCACTCAGCAAGGGTGCGGCGTCCTCCATACCTCCTGCAGGCGGTACAAAACATTAAGACAGACAGAAGGGTACACAAGGCATTGCGATCTTAATTAAGGGTGCATCACACTGGAACAAGCAACATCCACTCAAGGTAACAGGAATTTAAGCAAGATTTTCAGGTTAAAGTTGAAATGACTTCATATCCCTTCATATGCTATCCCAGTAAAAATAAATCTATCACTTATGTAATCAAAACCCATTATCTCAACTAAAAAAGATATTCATTTCATATTGTAACAAAAAATAATATTTCATCATTCTAGAAAGATAATATATATATATATATATATATATATATATATATATATATATATATATATATATATATATATCATGTCGATAGTTTTCACTCATAACAAACGAGAAAATTTGGTCAGTTTGCAGTTTCAACCAACCATGGAATGTGTGTTGTGAGCTATGGGAAATTAAGATTTTTGGGTGGGGGAACATTAAATTGAGTAATGTGCACGGCAAAAGAAGTCAGAAAACAACAAAATCACATAAAATATGTCTGAAGCTACTTTGCTGGTGGCAGCAGCGGCTACATCCTTTAAATTAACCAAAAATCTTTCTGAACCATCACCAGAACCGTAAAAATATCCTAAAAAACACGAGTATCTTTCAACCAGAGCTTTTGGAAAGATGATGGTGAGAGAGCAAAGCGTTGAAGACAGACCCAACAACAGTGAACGGTACCATGGCCCGCGTTCTGCGTATTATGGGCCACTGTGATATCCTCTTTACTCTCTACTGTTTTGTGGTAATTTACAGGAACCTGGAGGCAAGAAAAAAAAAATATGGGAAGGGAAAGAGTCTAGATAACTACTCGCCTGTCTTTTTTAATTTTGTTGTTTCCTACTTCTTGTTTAAAGCCACACCGATCATTGAGATATTATGTTTTCCTCCCGTCCTTCCTTCAGGGCCGTGGTAGAGTGGTGAGCTATGGCAGTGTCTTCCTTAGTTCCCTTAGTCTGTGTAACACGTGCTATCCTCTTGTTTACATCCACCACCATCATCATCATCATCAGCAAGTACATTTGTTTACTCTCCTTACAACAGTACTATAAAAACGTGACATTTTTCTTTATTTTCTTCCTCGTGATCACAGGTATTGATGGAGTTGTTGGTTATAAAGTAGATTTTTATATTTGTTGCTCATACATACCTGTCATTCATTTTTAAGCCATCAGTACCATAAATTTTTCGTAGTAGAACTGTATCATGGTTATTTCACGTTTATTTCCTGTTTATATCACCACATATTGAGTACAGAGAGTCTTTGATAGTGAATATAGGTGCATGTGGTGAGTGTGTCAGGTATTGTGTGTGGTGTGGCCAGCGGCGGGGAAGATGTAGCTGATAATGCAGAACGCCAGAACCCTTGGTAGAGGTTATCATTGAGAGCTGGGCAGGTGCCAGGCATGCAGGTGGTGACCGGGGCTTATAAATACCTGGTGCACTCGTCCCTCGGCACAGGTGAGGTAATGCATGCACTCATTGCACTAGGCTGTCTTCGGGGAGCATGTCAGCCAGTGTCACTCTCTGATAGGAGCGTGGTAACATAACAGGGGCGTGTGTCTCCACCGTGGACTCCTGCCTCACACACTTCACCAGATAGCATCACTTCACCATGACAGTAACCTTACTCTACTGATTTCCAGACACTGGCTCTTTATTTCTGGGGGGAAAATGTAACGCCTTTCAATTGATCTACATTATGAGAGGATTAACAATGAAATCAATGAACTGAATGGATCTGACCTAACCTAACCTAATGTAAGCACCAATTGAAGATGCTAATGTTATTTTGGTCCTCTCCTTTATGCACACTATACAGTTATTCCCTCAAGGCAGCTCTCACTATAATGAAAATAGTTTGTGCCTTAAGATTATTAACCTATGTGCCTGTTTTCTTTTATAGGGGAAAAATTCTCTTATAGGTATTTAACATGTCAGAGAGAAAGAACCTGTCTCATCAGAAATTAAGACTGTAGTTAAGAGGTGAAGTTAGCCAGCTCTATCAATGTTACCCATGAGTTTGCTGCTACTGGGAATTATCTGTAGCTTTTCCACCTTCTCTCTTATTCATAGGTAGCTGATCAAGTCTTTCCCTTATCACATGAAGCAGTGACAGATCTATGACTAGGGTAGGCTTGTTATCAGAAGGAAAGGTAGAAATTACCAAGGAAAGTACAGTTAAAGAAGCATTTGAGAGAAGAGTAAGATGTCTGAATTAATGTCTTCTCTTGTGCTTCAGACACATTGAAACAAGCCAGCAGTCACCTCAGGGTCTGCAGACAGGCACAACCACTGCACACCAAGCCAACTCTGCTGCCACACTCAAGCACCACCGCACTGCAAACACTCCCATTGCAGCCTCCATCCTGCCGTCACACACCACCACCTCACCTGCTCCCTGCACTACACCAGAGATACTCAAGACCATTACTACTACCACTCAGGACATCTTCTATACCACACATCCCTTCTCACCTTAGACCACATTCTTCACCCTACCACACTCACTCACTACCACACACACCCTGCAGTCATATCCTACCACTTCAGATCCCCACAGCCTCACCCACAGTCCCCACTCACTCACCACTTCACAGGATAAAGGAAGCTGTTAGGGAGATTGCTATGGAGAACACCGCACCAGAGGAGAGGAACCACAAAAGAGCAAGGGAACAAGACTCCACCTTAAGTCCTCCTGCCAAAAAAGTCCATCACAAGAAATCACCAATTGAAGAAAGTTGTGATGATGTAAAAACTTCTACCCAGTCACCAAGCTGGCATCACATCCAGCCTGACAGCCAGCAATACACCCAGCCACACAGCGACACTCACAGCCAGTCCCAAAGTCTTCACAGCTTCCCCATCAACCAGATACCTTATCAGCACATCAGCCAGCCCTCAAGCCAGCCACATATCCAGCCCACCAGCCAGCCCCACAGCCCAACCACATGCATCCAGCTGTACCAAGAGCCACAAGAGTGTAGGTACAAAGACAGAGATACCAAGAAAGAATTAACAAGTGGCAGATCTGAAGGGGAACTAGACACTGGAAGGCTACAAGAGAAAGGAACAGCATTGGAGACTGGAGAAGAGGACATGGAGTTAATCAGAGGAGGGACTAGTGGTGAGAAATCCAGAGAAATAAGTAGTGTAGGCTTGTTATCAGAAGGAAAGGCAGAGTTTACCAAGGAAAGAACAGATAAAGAAGCATTTGAGGAGGAAGTAAAAGGTGAAGGGTGTCTGTTTGGAGGAGAAGCAAGTGAGGAGTCAATGGGGATGAATGTTTTGTTGGATGGAAAGAAAGATGAGAAAATAACACTAAAGGAAGAAGGAAGTAAGAGAGAAAGGGAAGAAAAGGAAACAAGGAATAAAGAAACAATTTATATGGAAGCAGATGCAGAATTAACAATCAAAGAAGAAAAAGGACTGAGAGAAATAGAGAAAACACATAAAAACAGTGAAATCTTGACAGCCACTTCAAACACAGCCCTGCCAGCCAACACTGCACTAGAAGGAGAAGAGGAACTGAGAGAGTTAAAGACAAAACCAGGAGATGTAGAAATAAACAGTGATATCCAGACAGTCACTTCAAAACCAGCACTACCAACTAACACTGCACTAGAAAGAAAAGAAGAGGAACTAAGAGGAAAGAATGAAATAAAACCAGAAGACTCACCAACACACCACATCACCTCCTTAAGCACTCCTTCATCACCAAGAAAACAAGATACACACAGAGAAAGAAACAACACAGAACCAACTAAACGTAAAGCAAATCTAGAGTCACAAATCACAAACAAAACACCACAAACTCCCAGGAACCTCTCTAAAAGGACTCGGAGCTTGACAGAACTAGCCGCCGTCACAAAACACAGACTAGGCAGCATGGATAGTCTAAATAGCACAGCAGGCTCTTCACAGCACACCAGGACCTCCAGCATTGACTCAGCAAAGGAGCAGCACAGCAGGAAGAAGAAACGATCAAGTCAGAGTAAAAAATTGAATACTTCCGGGGAAAAGTATCTTCGGCCTAATTATTTTGTTGGGATTCAGATCTCCAACCCTGCCGTGAGTTTGTGTTTTGTTGTATTGTGTTTTATTGTGTGTGTATTTGCCTAGTTGTAGTTGTAGTTTTATAGGGCCTGGGCTTTATGCTCATATGGCCCTGTCTCCATATCTACACTTATCCAATTTTTCTTTAAAACTATGTACACTCATTGCTGACACCACTTCTTCCCTCAAACTGTTCCAGGTCTCAACACATCTTTGTGGGAAACTATATTTTTTTAACATCTCTCAGACATTTTTCCTTCTGTGTGTGTGTGTGTGTGTGTTTGTATGTTATTCACCATGGTCATCTGCTGGTCACTTGGCAAGCCTTTCCCCTTTGGAAAAACTCAGAACTCATATTAACTGATCTTTGGGAAAATGAGACCACAACCCCTCAAGTTACATCCCATACCTATTTATTGCTAGGTGAACAGGGGCTACACATTAAGAGGCTTGCCCATTTGCCACGCTGCTCCTGGGACTTGGATTCGTGCCCTCTTAGTTGTGAGGGCAGTGTGCTAATCACTACACTATTGCTCGGGGACTAGCATCTAAGAGGACTTTTTTTTAATTGTTTTTTATTGCTCTTGGCCAAATTATATTTAGAATAAGAAAAAAAGTCCTTTTATAAAAACTCAATATTTCTGCCTTACCCTACACTCTTCCTCTCAGATTTGCCCGCTAATATATATATATATATATATATATATATATATATATATATATATATATATATATATATATATATATATATATATAAAAAAAAAGATCCAGGTCTTTACATAAAACCTCAATAGTATTTCCATCTGACACCACACTGTTCCTCTCAACAGATTCACCACGGACTTCTGAAGGTGCAGGAGGACTTGATTGAGAATGACGAGGCATTGGTTCGCACCCTGGTGGACGTGGCCACTTCACACCTCACGCTGCTTGTGGCCTACCTTGACACAGAGGACTCCATCGCCTGGTGAGATAGGCATCCATATTCAGGTGGTGGTGAGTGTTGGATCGGGCAGACATCCACGCATATGTTTGAATCCCACCATGCATTGCCTTGAAACTTTGCCATTTGTTGAGTGGTTTAAAGTTACCTACATGTCACCATGATACTCAGGTTCTAGGTGGTGACACCAAAGATGCACTTGGTTGGTGATATGGGCCCTAATAAAATTGCCTGCACCACTAATGGGTGGAAGCTGAACAGCATTTCCAAATACTCTTCAAGTATACCTACAGGCACTATAGGCCATAACATAAAAAAAAAAAAAAAAATAACTGCAACAGTTTCCCAAGGCACAGAGACAACTAGCCAGGTTTTGAAGACAATTTTTCCTTTTAGTAAACTAGAAGTCTTGCTAATCTATCACCAGAACCTTAGAAATATTCTTAAGAAACATGATAATCTTCAACCGGGGTATTTGGAAAGCAGTGATGGTGAGAGAGCAAAGCATTTCAGAATACTGGCCAGTGAATGATGCGTTAGGTTAGGTGTAGTGTGAGTAAGATTAATTAGGTTAGGTTTGTTTAGGTTAGTCAGTATGGGAATGACAAATATGGATAGTTTTTGTAAGGGAATAGATGCTGAATGACACACAAAGATAGAATGAAAAAGCAAGACAATAATACCTTTTTATTTTTATTTTTTTTCTTTAATCACCAACAAAGATGGAACGAGAGAGATAGGTAATGTGATATCCTTTTTTTTCTCTCATTTCTCCTTTTTTTTTTTTTTCTTTTGTCTTTTCTCTCTTTCCTTCATTTCCATCCCTTTCTTCCTTTGTTCTCCCATAGAGTCATGATAATGCTAAACAGTTGACAAAGTACCAACATTTTGCTCCCAGATAAGAGATCCATCACAGTGCCAATGATAACGCTGCCTTGTGTGTTACCCAGTGCCAGTGCCGCCCTGGAGGAGAGTGCCAACAGGATGAGGGACGGGCTGAGTGCCACCCCCATCACCCTCACCTTCTCTGGGGTCAGCAATTTCAATAACCAGGTCAGTGTGCAGATGACCTGATTGTGTGTGGAGGTCGTTGTAGTGTTAACCTGTCAAGGACTGTTATATCTTTGTAGTGTTAACTTCTTCAGTACTGGGATACATTTTTGCCTTGAGTTTTTTGGATATGATTAGACAATTTTATTTACATTAGGAAGGGCCTATAGAGGTCAGAAGATTGATAGCAAATCTTCACTATTTTAATCCCCCCCATAAGTTTCTGAAGCTTTATAAAATCACCAAATAGTAACCAGAATGAATATGGATATGCATCATGGTACTGATGGGGTTAACCTTTGCACTGTTACAACTTTGCTGCATTTCCCTTGCTGCTCAAGGCTTTCTTCTTCCTCTCACCCTACTCTGTCCACCTCTCTAATGCAAGATATAACCAGTACTCTCAATCATTCACCACTACTCTGTCCACCTCTCTAATGCAAGAGTTAACCAGTACTCTCAATCATTCACCACTACTCTGTCCACCTCTCTAATGCAAGAGTTAACCAGTACTCTCAATCATTCACCACTACTCTGTCCACCTCACTAATGCAAGAGTTAACCAGTACTCTCAATCATTCACCACTACTCTGTCCACCTCTCTAATGCAAGAGTTAACCAGTACTCTCAATCATTCACCACTACTCTGTCCACCTCTCTAATGCAAGAGTTAACCAGTACTCTCAATCATTCACCACTACTCTGTCCACCTCTCTAATGCAAGAGTTAACCAGTACTCTCAATCATTCACCACTACTCTGTCCACCTCTCTAATGCAAGAGTTAACCAGTACTCTCAATCATTCACCACTACTCTGTCCACCTCTCTAATGCAAGAGTTAACCAGTACTCTCAATCATTCACCACTACTCTGTCCACCTCTCTAATGCAAGAGTTAACCAGTACTCTCAATCATTCACCACTACTCTGTCCACCTCTCTAATGCAAGAGTTAACCAGTACTCTCAATCATTCACCACTACTCTGTCCACCTCTCTAATGCAAGAGTTAACCAGTACTCTCAATCATTCACCACTACTCTGTCCACCTCTCTAATGCAAGAGTTAACCAGTACTCTCAATCATTCACCACTACTCTGTCCACCTCTCTAATGCAAGAGTTAACCAGTACTCTCAATCATTCACCACTACTCTGTCCACCTCTCTAATGCAAGAGTTAACCAGTACTCTCAATCATTCACCACTACTCTGTCCACCTCTCTAATGCAAGAGTTAACCAGTACTCTCAATCATTCACCACTACTCTGTCCACCTCTCTAATGCAAGAGTTAACCAGTACTCTCAATCATTCACCACTACTCTGTCCACCTCTCTAATGCAAGAGTTAACCAGTACTCTCAATCATTCACCACTACTCTGTCCACCTCTCTAATGCAAGAGTTAACCAGTACTCTCAATCATTCACCACTACTCTGTCCACCTCTCTAATGCAAGAGTTAACCAGTACTCTGTCTTTCATACCTTTCTCTGGCAAACTCTGGAACTCTCCGCCTGCTTCTGTATTTCCAACTTTCTGTGACTTGACATCATACCAAAGCAAAGTGAAACAGACAAAAAGACACGCAGTGGAACAAATCAAATACAAAGAAGCAAAATAAATAAGTAAACAAACAGTGAGAAGGACATTAGGTAAGAAAAACAAGTAAAATAGACAAAAATATAGACAGTATGAAGTGAATTAAACACCAAAACAACACCAAAGCAACACTAAGCAACACCAAACAACACCAAGTAACACCAAACAGCACCAAAGCAACAGCAGGCAACACCAGACAACACCAGGCAACACCAAACAAACCAATCAGCACCAAAACAACATCAAAGCAACACCAAGTAACACCAGTCACCACCAATCACCACCCTAACTTTCCTGCAGGTGGTGTTTGTGCAGGTGGTGGAGGATGAGCAGCATGGGAGGCTCCTGGATGTGGCAGAGTGTGTGCGGCAAGTGTTCTCCCAGCGTGGTGTGTGTATGCCAGACACCAGAGACCTTCACCCTCACCTCACCATCGCCAAGCTGTCCAAGGCTCCACGCACCAAGGGAAAGGTCTGTGTGTGTGTGTGTGTGTGTGTGTGTGTGTGTGTGTGTGTGGTAAGTTGAAAGTATGTACTTATTTCATTATGCATTTATGATTAGTGTTTCTCTCTCTTTTCTCTCTATCTGTGTCTCTCTCTCTTCTCTCTCTTCTCTTCTCTTCTTCTTCTCTCTCTTCTCTTCTCTCTCTCTCCTCTCCTCTCCTCTCCTCTCCTCTCTCTCCTCTCTCTCCTCTCTCCTCTCCTCTCCTCTCCTCTCCTCTCTCTCTCCTCTCCTCTCCTCTCCTCTCTCTCTCTCCTCTCCTCTCTCTCCTCTCTCTCTCTCTCTCTCTCTCTCTCTCTCTCTCTCTCTCTCTCTCTCTCTCTCTCTCTCTCTCTCTCTCTCTCATGTTTTGTCATCATTAACACTATCAGGCACCATTAACACATATATCACCATTAATACTACCCCTAACACTACTAACACTCACTATCACCACTAATATATCACCATCTTCCGTCACAGCATTCAGTACCAAGAAAGATTGACCCAAGTTTCTACAGTCACCATACGTTACTTCACTTTGGGTCCCAGACAGTGGCCAGCCTGCAGCTCCTCTCTATGAACAAGGGAAAGGACCCTCGCCGCTACTACCACTGTGACAAGGAGGTCTGCTTTGGTGGGTAGAGCTTGTGTACCTTTGTGTTTCATCTGGTGTGTTGTATTTTTGTCTTGGGTGTGTTTGAGTGTGTTTCTTATTTTTTGTTAAGCTTTTGTGGTTTCTAGTTTGTTGTGGTGTGTTGCTGTGTTTGTTTGGGTGTGTTTCTTAGCTTTTGTTGAGGTTGTGTGGTTTCTAGTGTGTTTCAGTGTGTTGCTGTGTTTGTTTGGGTGTGTTTAGGTGATGTGTTTGGGTGTGTTTTGTGTGTTTTAGTGTGTTTCTTTGTTTTTGTTGACCTCTTGTTGCTTCTGGTGTGTTCTGGTGTGTTGGTGTGTTTGGGTGTGTTTTGTGGTGTTTTTTGGTGTGTTTGGGTGTGTTTTGTGGTGTTTGTTTTGTTTTGTTTTTGTGTGTTTCTTTTCTTTATGTTTTTATTTTTTGAGTTTTTGTGGTTTACTTTATGTTCTGGTGTGTTGGTGTGTTTTGTGGTGTTTTTTGGTGTGTTTTAGCGTGTGTTTCTTTGTTTTTGTTGACCTCTAGTTATCTGGTGTGTTCTGGTGTGTTGGTTTCTTATTTATCCATCAACTTGCCAACTTATTTCATTTTCCCATTTTTTTCTATCTTAATTTATCTGATGTATGTTTCACACTTTTCCCTTTCATTCTTTGAGTTTCTTTGAGCTCCACATCACTTCCACACCACCCCCAAAAAATAATAAGTAAATTAATAAATAGAAATAAAAAAGACTCACTCCATCTCTCTCTCTCTCTCTCTCTCTCTCTCTCTCTCTCTCTCTCTCTCTCTCTCTCTCTCTCTCTCTCTCTCTCTCTCTCTCTCTCTCTCTCTCTGTAGACATCAAGGTGAAGGAAGAAAAGGACCACTCAGGATGTTGTTTTCCGCGCCGCCCTGCCCTGCCACCAAGCTTTTACCGCAACTACTCCACCACTACCACAACCACCACCACCAGCAGCCAACCAGAGGACCCAGGGGACACACAAGAACCCAGCAACAACCCTTGGTTCGTCCCATTCACCACAGTGACGGCCCTGATAGCTGGGGCTCTGTTTCTTGGCTTCGCTCTTGCCAGGATACGAGGGAACCAGTGATGATTAAGTGAAGTGAGTTAGTAGCTAGGGATGTGTTCCTTGGCTTTACTCTTGCTAGGGTATAAGGGAGCCAGTAATTACAAAGTGGAGTGAGGTATCCTTCAGTACTAGGACGCATTAATTTTTACCATGAGTTTGTGTACAATTGGACCATTTTATTGACATTGTGAAGAGCCTATGGAGGACAGAAGATTAATGGCCAAAGTTTTCACTATTCTAATCCTCGTATAAGTTTCTGAAGCTGTATTAAATCACCAGATAGTAAACTGAATGAATATGGAAACATGTCATGGTACTGAAGGATGTGACTGACTTGAGGGAGTGTTAGTATGAGGAGGTGAAGGAAAGCAATACAATTTTTTTTCTTTTGTTTCTTTTCCTCTGTTTAAATCATTGGTGTTTGAATGTTAAATACTGCAGTGAGAATAATTGAGTTGTGTTTGAATGTTGAATAATGCAATACTGTGTTACAACTTGAGTAATTTACTTGTTGTTTGATTTAAATAATGATGTGAAGTATTATTTATTGGCCCTGTGTTTGAGTGTTGCATAATATAGTGCTACATACATCACACCTCATACTTCAAGGCTGCCCTCACTCACAATCACAGTGCAGCAGGGACAGTAACCCCCAAAACTGGCAGGCTACAGGGAAGGCATTATATATGAGCTGCCATATCTACACACTACCTACAATGCTCAGTGCCTTAAGTGTGGCAGCCTGTCAGCCCAAGATGTGTATTTTTGTAGAATAAACCATTGAGATGTTCTATTAATGTGTGTTTCTTGTATAGGGTTCAACTGTGGTAACACTTCATTCATTCTCTCTCTCTCTCTCTCTCTCTCTCTCTCTCTCTCTCTCTCTCTCTCTCTCTCTCTCTCTCTCTCTCTCTCTCTCTCTCTCATTATATTAGCATTTGGCATTTGCAAGAACTGTAATGAAGCAATGGAGGTGATAGAATAGAGAATCACGTGGTCTGTGTAATAAGTCTGGTGTTACTTATTGTGAAAGGAAGCGAGGCGGGAAGGAGGAGGGCAAGAGAAAAAAGGAGGGGGTGATGAGAGAGGGGGTAGAGTGAGGGATATAATTACTAACAAGTAAAGAGAATTTGTCCTGTACATTCAGGTAGGACATTTTGAAAGAGTAGTTGGAGCGATGAAGTGATTCGGAACATGGCAGACAGCTCGCGTAGATTGCGTCAACGTAACCAAACGTTTCAAAACCAAATTCCTTCTTTGTTGGAAATTACCAAGAGATTATTGAATAAAAGAACACGATAAATCAATAATTTAAAGATTCTATGCAGTTATCAATTCAGTAAAGGCGATAAACATAATACATATGTAGTTTTTCCATACTGCATACATTAATACCCTTCCTTTTATTGTTCCCTACTGGTTTAGATGCCATATTTCAATAATTTTCAAATATATAAGCCTAGTATAAATTACACTTCTTTTTTAGATATGTGAAAACTAGAAGATACTAATATGTGAATAAAATAAATAAATGCATCGTTGCAAATACTCCTCTTGCTGATGATGACGTTGAGTCCCGGGCCAGCGTTGTTTACCTGTACTGGCCACATGTGCCGCGGGTGTTGTTTTCCTTCATAGCTGTGTCACTACAAGACTTTGAGAGCTGAGGGCGTGAGGAGCAGGTAGTGTGACCTCGGTCTGTATGTGTGTAGTGGGTGTGGGTGTCAAGGAGGGTGTGTTTGCGTGGTAGGAGAGGGCAAGTGATGGGAGGGTTGGGGAGTGACACGGAGAGGGGAATGGTTGTGGTGATTAGTGGCGACTCTTGTATAGGCGTATCCAGTCATCTCGCCCACACCAAAAGGTCGTTTCGCCCAAAGTCAGTTGGCCCACTCGTTGGAGTCATTTCACCCACATTAGATAATTCCTGTACTGTGCACAGCCAAGTTAGATTTGATATCGCAAGTGCGCAATTGTTATTCTAATTCGAATTCAGATTCATATTTGTCGAATCTTACTCAACAATTCTGAAGAATAAATGAGTATTTCTCATTATTAATGCTAAGTCCTCAAACTCATCAATCTCCACTGTACAACACACTTTCATTGGTGCAATCAATAAGACAACACCAGACAAAAATTATTCTAATAAGAAAAGAGAGTTAGACAAATTGGTAGTCAGGATGATGTTGAAGATCTGCAGCCACTCAGTCATGGAAAACAAGGGTCATTTTTGTAGTTTCATAACAAACCTTCTTTATGACAATGAAATATATATGAGAAACATTAATTACAGCATTATGTGATCGAGTACAAACATTTATTTGTATAATTATGATTTATAAATAAATAAATAAGGGTGGCACAACTGACTGAATAAGTGTGCAGCAGGTAGAAGTAGCCTCTACAGAATACTAGACATTATTTATAGTTTTCACCATTAATCCTCCTTACCAGCTGACACACACACACACAAGCATGGATGTGGACCTTTATGACGAGTTCGGCAACTACATCGGGCCGGAGCTTGACTCAGATGAAGAGGAAGAGGAGGAGGATGACGACGACTACCCTGACCCAGAGCAGGACGTGAATGGGTTCGAGGAGGAGGATGGCGGACCGGGAGGAGGAGGAGGTGGCATCCCAGGCAGTGGTGCTGCACGAGGATAAACAGTACTACCCCAGTGCTGCTGATGTGTATGGCCCGGAGGTGGAGACTATTGTGCAGGAGGAGGATGCACAGCCACTCACCCAGCCTATCATACAGGTCAGGTCAGGTTAAGTTTGATTAGGTTAGGTTAAATTAAGTTAGGTTAGGTTAGGATAGGTTAAGTTTGACTAGGTTAAGTTAAATTTGGTTAGGTTAGGTTTGGTTAAGGTTGAGTTAGGTTGATTTAAATTGGTTTAGTTAAGTTAGATTAGGTTAAATTTGACTAGGTTAAGTTAGACAGACTCCCTTCCTCTATAGTTTGTTTTATCCCAGAACCTTCCCATGTATATTTATTGATTGATCTATCCATCTATCATCCCCATCCACTTTATCTAATTCATCCATTTATCTATCTATCTGTCTGCCTATTTATTCATCCATCTATCTTTCTGTCTATCCATCCATCCATTCCTCCCTCCCTCCCTCCCTCAACCCACCACTAAGACTCATTTCCCACACAGCCAGTCAAGGTGAAGAAGTTTAGCCATGTGGAGAAAGACCTGCCCATCACCAGCTATGACTTGGAGTTCCTGGCCGACCTGATGGACAACCCTGGCCTGGTGCGCAACATTTCCCTCATTGGACACCTGCACCACGGCAAGAGTACCTTCGTTGATTGCCTCATCCACCAGACACACCCAGAGTTTAGGTGTGTGTGTGTGTGTGTGTGTGTTTGTGTGTTTGTGTTTTACCTCATTCGGATACAAGAGTTAACCAGTGGTCCTCTCCCTCCCCCACAGGAGCAAGGAGGATGTGCCGGTGCGCTACACTGACACACTGTTCACGGAGGGGGAGCGCGGGCTGAGCATCAAGGCCACGCCCATCACGCTGGTCATGCAGGATGTGCGCAACAAAAGCTTTCTCCTCAACATCTTTGACACGCCCGGGCACGTCAACTTCTCAGATGAGGTATGTGCTGGTGCTGGCGTCTTAGGGTTGGGTTGGGTTAGATTAGATTGGGTGTGTCTTTCTGGCACTGAGTGGCATCCTAACTGACACACACTGACACACACAGGTGACGGCGGCAATGCGTCTTAGTGATGGTGTGGTGCTGTTCATTGACGCTGCGGAGGGTGTGATGCTGAACACACAGCGGCTGCTGAAACACGCTGCACAGGAGCGTCTGGCCCTCACTGTCTGCATCAACAAGGTGGACCGCCTCATCTTGGAGCTGAAGCTGCCGCCACAGGATGCCTACTACAAGCTGCGGCACATTGTGGAGGAGGTGAACTCCCTGCTGCAGCAGTACACAGACCAGGACAACCCGCAGATCATCTCCCCGCTGCTGGGCAACGTGTGCTTTGCCAGCTCCCAGTACTCCCTCTGCTTCACCCTCAAGTCCTTCGCCAAGCTGTATGCACAGCACTACGGCTACGACATTCCCCTGGAGGATTTCTCCCGCCGCCTGTGGGGCGACATCTACTTCAACGCACGCACCAGGAAGTTCACCAAGAAGCCGCCCACCTCCACCGCCCAGCGCAGCTTTGTGGAGTTCATCCTGGAGCCGCTGTACAAGATCTTTGCGCATATCGTGGGCGACGCGGACACACACCTTGAGTCGCTGATGGAGGAGCTTGGCCTGCACATGAGCAAGGAGGAGCAGCGCATGAACATCCGGCCGCTGCTCAAGCTGTTCATGAGCAAGTTCATTGGTGAGTTTGATGGGTTTGTGGATATGTGCGTCCAGCATGTGCCGTCACCCCAGGCCTACGGCAAGCACAAGGTGGAGTCCACCTACACAGGGCCAATAGACAGCGACCTGGCCCTCACTATGATGCAGTGTGACCCTGAGGGGCCGCTGGTGGTGCACACCACCAAGCAGTACCCCAACGAGGACGCCACCACCTTCCACGTGTTTGGGCGCGTCATCTCAGGCACCATCCGCGCCAACCAGGAGGTGCGGGTGTTGGGGGAGAAGTACACGCTGATGGATGAGGAGGACTCTCGGGTACTGACGGTAGGGCGGCTGTGGGTGTCTGAGGGGCGGTACAGCATCGAGGTGAATGCCGTGCCTGCAGGGAACTGGGTGCTTATCGAGGGCATTGACGAGCCCATCGTCAAGACGTCCACCCTCACTGACCTGCCGCCGGCCAGCGAGCTCCACATCTTCCGCCCGCTCAAGTTCAACACCCAGTCGGTGATCAAGATCGCGGTGGAGCCGGTGAATCCCTCAGAGCTGCCCAAGATGCTGGATGGTCTGCGCAAGGTGAACAAGTCATATCCACTGCTCAACAACCGCGTCGAGGAGTCTGGGAGCACGTCATCCTGGGCACTGGCGAGCTGTACCTGGACTGTGTGATGCACGACCTGCGCAAGATGTACTCTGAGATTGACATCAAGGTGGCGGACCCCGTAGTCAGCTTTTGCGAGACAGTGGTGGACACCTCCTCCCTCAAGTGCTTCGCCGAGACGCCCAACAAGCGCAACAAGGTCACCATGATTGCCGAGCCTCTCGAGCGTGGTCTGGCAGAGGACATCGAGGGGGAGGTGGTGCAGATCTCCTGGGACCGCCGCCGCCTTGGGGAGTTCTTCCAGACGCGTTACGACTGGGACGTGCTGGCCGCCCGTTCCATCTGGGCCTTTGGGCCAGACCATAGTGGGCCAAACATCCTGGTGGACGACACACTGCCTTCCGAGGTGGACAAGAACCTGCTGTCCTCCGTGCGGGACTCCATCGTGCAGGGCTTCCAGTGGGGGACCCGTGAGGGGCCGCTGTGTGAGGAGCCCATCAGGAACTGCAAGTTCAAGATCCTGGACGCTGTGATTGCCGAGGAGCCGCTGCACCGCGGCGGTGGCCAGGTCATCCCCACGGCCCGCCGTGTGGCCTACTCCGCCTTCCTGATGGCCACGCCGCGCCTCATGGAGCCGTACTACTTCGTGGAGATCCAGGCGCCAGCAGACTGTGTCTCCTCTGTGTACACGGTGCTCACCAAGCGGCGTGGCCATGTGACGCAGGATGCACCGGTGGCCGGCTCGCCACTCTACACCATCAAGGCCTTTATCCCAGCCATCGACTCCTTCGGCTTTGAGACGGATCTGCGTATGCACACACAGGGCCAGGCCTTCTGTCTCAGCGTGTTCCACCACTGGCAGATTGTGCCTGGCGACCCGCTGGACAAGAGCATCGTGATCCGCCCCCTGGAGCCACAGCCCGCCACGCACCTGGCCAGAGAGTTCATGATCAAGACGCGCCGCAGGAAGGGCCTGTCAGAGGACGTCTCCATCAACAAGTTCTTCGACGACCCTATGTTGCTGGAGCTGGCCCGCCAGGATGTCACACTCAACTATGCCTAGACACACACACACACATCTCTGTATCCAGGTATGTCTGCTGCTCTACACACACACACACACACACCACAGCTTTCATTATGGTGGTGTTGTCTGCTGTCCACACACTATTGTTATGGTGTTGTCTGGTGGACACAAACACACACACACACACCATGGTGGTGATGTTAGCCTGCTGGACACTTCATCGTAGGCCGTGTGTGTCACTTGACTGGTGATGGAAAGTGGCAAAGTGTTCTGCAGACTCGTGACATGAAACATCCAGCCCAGGAAAGCAAAACAAGACTGTTCAGTGAAGGAACAGTAACAATACTGACTTTTCACAAAAATAATGATGAAATGAGACTCTTAATTGAAGTGTTAGTGATTATGCTGACTAATTTTTTATCTTTATCCCTTAAGTGCCCATGAAAAGCCCACACTGTATAAAAAAGGGAAAGTAGGAGAAAATAACACCAATGAAGTAATAGTGATAATACTGTGTTTTGTACATCACACAATAATTCAAAAGAAAAGTAACACTTCAATGAAATGATGACTAATACCAAATTGTTGATGTATTGTAGAAACAGATCCATATTGACATCTTTGAGGGAGTGTTTGGCAGTGAGTGGTGGAAGGTGCCACTGGGAGATAGGTAGGTAGTTTATAGTAAGAGAATTTTGCAACAGATCAACGTTATTAAAAAATTGTGTTATGTAATTATGTATTTGTTTTTATTTTATTATTTTACCTTTTTTCATTTATATATAGACACACTTCTATTTTTCCCATTTATTTCTCTTCACTATGTCATGATTGACCAAGGACATAAAAAGACATATATAAAAAGCTTACATACATATTTGTCTTATATAATTATGTATGTATTTTTATTCTAATATTGTATCATTAATTATCTCATACACTTTTTTCATTTATTAATTTTTTTTTCTTTTTATTACGAGTTAGTCTTTTTTACACTTTCTTTTTATTTATTCATTTTTCATTACAAGTTAGGAGTCTTACACTTTTCTTCTTTTCATTTATTCATTTTCATTTCTTTTCATGACACGTTATGAGTGGCCATTGACAAAAAGCATACAAAAAACACAAAAATCATTGCACTACTTCAAAGATTTAATCACAGAAGACCCAAGAGTGAGACATTTTATCCCATTCTTCTGGATAACTCGACTCAGACCTGCCTGGGGACTGGCATTTTTTTTTTTTTTTTTTTTTTTTTTTTTTTTTTTGCTCCCTGCCCAGATTTCCCTTGCATAGAAAATAAATAAATAAAAAAAAAATAAACAATGTAGGTGATTATGTTTACTGTGTCATTGTGTACATGTGCTAGGGTTGGCCTCAGAGTTTTGTACATTGAGTGAAGTACAAATTGATGAATACTGGTTTTGGTTTGCTTCACCACCACCACCACTACCACCACCATCATCATCATCATCACCATCATCATCATCATTGTCTCCTCTACTATCACCACCACCCTCACCAAATGCTACTGAGATATTAATGCTTCTCTATTCTTCACCAAATGCCACTCAAATATCAATGCTTTTCTCTATTGCTCACCAAATGTTCCTCAGATTATTAATGCTTTTCTCTATACCTCACCAAATGTCACTTGGATGTAAACACTTTTTTTCTACACCTCACCAAATGTTCCTCAAATATTAATACGTTTCTCTTCTTAACTTCTTTCATACTTTTCCAGCACTCTTTTGTATCTAGAAATCAACTTTTTCATACTTTTCATTGCTTTTTTTTTTTTAGGCATCTTTATTTTTATTTTCATACTCTTCATTCTAATATAGTTTTTCTTCTCTCTTCAGATGTTGGTTCTATTATTCATATATTTTTTAAACATGTATTATCTGTGTGTATGTGTGTGTGTGTGTGTGTGTGTAAATGTGAATGAGTGTGTATGTGTGTGTGTGACAGTTCTTCAGACATTTTTGGATAAAGATTTTACCACTAATACATTTCTTCAGTTAGTGTGTGTGTGTGTGTGTGTGTGAGAACCTAACCATACTACAACAAAGAATGGCAGCTGTATTCTATCAGACAGTGAAGACTCCATCACTGAGAGACAAGCTGGACACTGGAGGGAGACAGTGACTACATTTCCTGCCTCAGCTTCCTTCACTACTAACTGGCTGGCTATCCTCCTTCTGTTCCTTCTTCTGCTCCTCCTCCTGCTTCTCCAGTGTCTGCCGTTCCTCCCACTTCTGCAGGAGGGAATTTGGCACCTTGTCGTATCCCTTCTTTAGTGTGGCGCTGCTGAAGTCAAACCCGGGATTCTGTGAAAGGAAAGAGGTAATAAAAACACTAAACTGAACTAAACTAATAAAATTGTACGCCGTCGGGAGGAATATTAAAGATGTGTTGCGGAAGCTTACCAAAGGGACATTTCTCTTCATACATGTTATTAAAGATGCTAATAACTAAACTACACTAAACTAACCCAATGATTTCATGCAACACAAATAACACTCTCAAAACACCAAGTAACACCAAGAAGTGCCCTTAAGATCAACATATATTGTGAAGAGTGAAAGAAGTAGGTAATAAATAACTATACTAAACTAACACTAATAACTAAATTAAACTCAACTAACCTAGTCTAACCCAAAAATATCATGTAACACAAATAACACTCAAAACACAAAGGAACACCAAAAAAATTCCCTTAAGATCAACACGATGCCTTCAAACACCTAAATAACATCCAAAACACCCACACAACATCCTGAAACACATCAAAGACCCTTAAAATACCACAAACACCTAGAAAACACACCAAAATACTCTAAAAATACCCCAAACAATGTAGAAACACCCCAAACACTCAAAATACAACAAACACCCAAAACGCACCTAAGCACCCTTAAAATGTCCCAAACAATCCAAAAAACATCTCAAAAAATACCAAACACCCTAAAAATATAAAAAAAAAACCTGAAAAAACATTCCAACTACCCAAAACACTTTAAAAATACACCAAAAAACATTGAAAACACACCAAAACACAACAAAACACACTAAAACACCTTCAAAATACACCAAAATATCCTCAAAACACACCAAAATAACCCTGAAAAACCCTAGAAATTACCTAGAAACACACACACACACACACACACACAAACACACACACACATACCTCCATCTGAAAGTGCTCCAGATCTAATTTTTTCCTCATCTCCAGCAGCACGAATGGGTCGGCCAGGAAGCGATCGGAGAGAAGCCCTTCCCACAGGTTCTCCTTAGTGCAGGCATCGGCCTTGCTCATGGCGATGTGTAGTAGCTTCTTGTCCTCCAGAGTCCATACTGTCTCGTCAGCCCGCACCACACCATACAGTGTGCCCTAAGGTAGCTCTTATTGATTAACCCCTTCAGTACTGAGATGCATTTCCATATTCATTCTGCATACTATTTGGTGATTTTATACAGCTTCAGAAACTCATGTGGGGGTTGGAATAGTGATGACTCTGGTCATTAATCTTCTGACCTTTATAGACCCTTCCTAATGTCAATAAAATGGTTTAATTGTACACAAATCTCAAGATAAAATGTGTCCCAGTACTGAAGGGAAAACAAATGTTACTTTCTTTTGTTTTCAATTACTTTTTTTTCTCTCTCTGTTTCTCTCTTATTGCTCAGTGTTGTGTAGTGTAGTGTTTATATATAAGCTTTTTTCTTTCCACTTTCTTTTTTCTATTTTCTCTATGGCAGGTGTTATTGATTACAATCTTACTTTGCTTTTGTTTTCAATTACTTTTTTTCCCCTGTATACGTATTTCTCTCTCTCTCTCTCTCTGTCATTGTTTGAGTGTTGTGTGGTGCAGTGTTAATATGAGCAATAGTTTTCTCTTCTTTTATTTTTTCTGTGTTTGTTTTCTTTAAGGTGAGTATTATTGATTAAAATGTTGTGTGGTGTTGTTTTCATGTTAATTCTCTTTCTTTTCATTTTTTTTTCTATATTTCCTCTAAGGTAAGTCTTATTACTGAAAATGTTGTGTCATGATGTGTTCATATGCTTTCTTTTCTTTTCTATAATTTTTTCTCTGTATTTTTCTCAAAGGCAGCTTTTATTACTTAAAATATTGTTTGGTGTTTTCAAGTTACTTTTCTTTTTCTTTCATCTTTTGTCATTACTATTATATATTTTTTAACCTGAACTAATTATGGCATTTAATATTCACAAGATCTATTTTCTTCCTTTTCAGTTATGTGTGTGTATATATAGTTATATAGTTATTCCTCTCTTCATGAATATAAGATAGATTAATAGAGAAAAAAGCTTGTTAATTCACCACTATCATATATTTCCCAACTCAACTAACTAAGGCATTTCAATTTACGAGATCCATTTATCCTTCTCAATTAATTTTTCTCTACATGAACATCAGATTAATGGGAAAAAAGCTTCTTCATTCACTACTGTCATCTATTTTCTGAGTAAGACATTTGATATTCACAGGATCTATTTCTCCTTAACAATTAACACTTCTCTACATGAACATGAAATTAATGGGAAAAAATGAGTTTATTCACCAGTTTCATTTTCTTTACATGAATGAGACAGATTAATGGAGAAAATGTTTGTTTATTCATCATTATTACAAAAACATCATTGAGTTCACTGCTGCCACACTCACCTCAAAGACCAGCTTCCCCAGCACCACCACCTTGATGTGTGACGGCCGAACCTCCACCTGCATCGCCTTGGACCGTGTACCCTCAGGCACCAACACCTCCACGTGCACCTGGACACACACACACACACACACAGAAAGAATTATTATGAATTATGTTCTCTTTACTATCAATAATGTACACACACACACACACACACACACACACACACACACACACCAATAGATTAACTAATAAAACACCAAGAAGTCAATAAATATAACACTATAGCTTAATTTTGAATGTAGTAGAGGAGCGAAAGAGCATAACCATTTATTTTCCGCCCCCCACAGACACACCATAACCATTCCTCCTCCCCACACACACACACACACACACACACACACACGTTACCTCCGCCACAGTCTGCCACCAGCGCCCCCACTCCGTCAGGCAGGGCACGAACCCACTACGCTCATCAAAATTCGTCTCCACGTAGTCTGGCATTCTTCACTGTAATAAAGGCATAAATTAACAAGCTGCTAACTACCCTAATGCTACACCAGGCTTGTTTGCACTGTCACCAAGCCTAAAGGTGCTTACAGGTGTGTGGCGAATGTGTGTACCTGTGAGGAGGCAGGTGTGTGCCGGGGAAAGTGCCAGAAGGATGCTAGGGAGAGTGTGAGGGTGTTGGTAGGCACTATAAGGTTTCTGTCACCTATGTCCTCTCCTCTCTTGGTGCTGGATGCGGGAAGTCACGCTGTCGCCATGTTGGAAATTCTCTAGCTAATTTTCTTTTTACTATACTGAAATTAAATGTTGGTTATATTAAGTTGTGGATTTTCTTTTATTTTAGTTAATTTTTTTTTAGTATGTGACTGACTTAATGACTGGTGCTAGAGAAGGAAGGAGAGTATAAAGTGTGTGGTTAAGATGGCAGCAATTGGACTCATGACACATATTAGGTTGTGTGTTCTATCACTATCTATGTAAATGTTAAAGAAAACGTGTCAACAAAAGTGTTTAAAGGGGAGACATTGTTAATAAGTTTAAAATTTACTAATACACAACAGATACGACCAAATTAGGCCACTGGTGAAGGAATTAGGTGAAAAAATGGGAAATTATTTATATCATAGCTTTATTCATGACATTTCTCAGCTTGTATTCCCGTATGAATGTCACGTGTGTTTGTTTACAGGAATGACTTCAAGATGGCGCTGTGCTCTAAGATAAACAAGTAAGATGGCCACCGCCTGATCCTGCCATCCCTGCACAGCCTGGCCACCCTTGACACAGGCAGTGATGGGCGTCTGGGGCGTGGCGGGACCATGGTGACGAGTGGGGCGCGTGGCAATGAGAGAGTCGAGCCCCGAAACTACCATGATCACGGCCAAGGTCATGAGACTTCTGCGTAACAAAGTGTTCCTCAGTGTGGTGCTCTTGGTGGGCGTGGCCTACTGTGGACTGTCACTCTGGGCGGAGGTAAGGCCTGGCACTCCCCCCGCCCTGCCCCGCCCACTCTCTACCGCGGGGGGAAGGTTTTTATGGTGGGCGGGACGGGGTATGGGCGCGGCGGAGTTCTCAAGTCACGCCCATATTTTGAACCGTCATTGTTTGTTTTGTTTGTGTTTTTCTATCAATCTTTTATATATTCAGGTGTTAATTGTTAGTTTTACCTGGATAGCGTCCAGGTGATACGAGAATAGAGTGGGTTTTTTATTCCTCTTTAGTAAAAAACCAAGAGACAAACACCACAATCAATAAAAAGAACAAATAATAATTCAAACATACAAACACACATCCACTGATAGATATTTAGATAGATACGTTATTGACAATATCTACCTAACCATTGTCTGTCTGTCCGTCTGTCTGTATGAAGTCAAGTGGGCGTACGTATACATGAACACACCTAACCTAATCTTGTCCGTCTGTCTGTCTGTAAGAAATCACACACACACACACACACACATTTCCCTAACCAAATCTTGTCTGTCTGTCTGTCTGTATGAAGTCAATTGGGCATACAAACACACACACACACACACACACACACCTAACCTAATGTTGTCCGTCTGTCCGTATGTAAGAAGTCGAGTGGGCCGGGCGAGGATGAGGGTGAGGTTGGCAGCCGTGTGGAGTTCCATTGGGGGCCGGACCTGGTGAACGGCTCACTGGGCACCAAGGTCACCACTTGCCGCAACTCAGTGCAGGGCAAGGTGCTGCTGGCGGATGATCAGGGTGAGGAACGCTGGTGCTGGTCTTGGTGGTGGTGGTGGTGGTGGTGGTTGTGATCTTGTTTTTCTTATATCTTTTTTTTTATTTATTTATTTATTTTTCTGTCTATTTCTTTCTTTATTTGTTAGGTTTCTATTTTTTGTTTATTTCTTGATTTATTTGAGGAACGCTGGTGGTGGTGGTGGTGGTGGTGGTCTTGTTTTTTTTATTTATTTTTTTTCTTTGGTGTGTTTCTTGATTTATTTGAGGAACGCTGGTGGTGGTGATGATGGTGGTGGTCTTGTTTGTTATTATTTTTGTTTCTGTGTTTGATTTTTTTACCTATTTTTTTGTTTTGTTGTTAATGTTTTTCTTTATTTCTTGATGTAATTGAATTTTTTTTACATATTTTCATTTTTTCATTTACTGATTTTCTATTTTGTGTTTTATTTTGTGTTTTTGTTTATCTATTTATTTGTTTCTTTTTTGCTTGTATTTACTTTTCTAGTCTTTTTCTTTTCTTTATTGTTTTTTATTGTTTTAATTGTTTCTTGATTTATTTCAATTTCTAGCTATTTTCCTTTATTTATTTCTATATTGTGTTTTATCTATTTAGTTTTCTTATTTACCTCTCTCTCCCTCTCTCTCTCTCTCTAACACCCATCCCACCCACCCCCAGGCTATGTGTGTCACCGAGTGGATCGTTTGAGTACCGGGTGTTGCAATGTGGCGGTGGAGACGACCCACCGTCACGCCTGCGACACCTGTAACACCCACGGCTGCTGCGCCATTTATGAGTACTGTGTCTCCTGCTGCCTCCATCCCGATAAGGTGAGAGAGATGGGAGAGAGGGAGAAGGGAGAAGGGAGAAAGGATGAGAGGGAGAAGGGAGAGGGTAATAGTTAGAAGGAATGGGAGAAAATGAGAGAGAGAGATGGTAGATAGAAGAGAGGGGATAAAGTGAGAGGGATGAGGAGAGGAAGAGGAAGAGGGTGTGAGAGAGATAGTAGGTAGAAGAGAGGGAGATAAAAATGAATAAAAAAAGAGGGAGATAAGAGACAAGGTGAGAGGGAGAGGGAGAGTGAGAGAGGTAAAACGAGATAGAAGGAAGAGAGAGAGATAACAGATAGAAAAATGAAATTAAAGGAGAAAAATGCAAGAAAATAAATAAAAAAAATAGGGAGAGAGGGAGATAAGAGATAAAGTGAGAGGGAGAGGGAGAGAGTGAGGGAGGTGATATGAGAGATAGAAGAGAGACAGATAACAGATAAAAAGATGAAAAATAGATGGGAAAAGTACAAGAAAATAAGAAAAGAGAGATGGAGGGAGACGCCAGATGAAAAGATGAAAATATTGACAAGAAAAGTTCAAGAAAAGCAAAACAAATTAAAATGAACTAACAAATAAAAAGAAAAATAGACAAAAAATACAAGAATAAAAAGAAAGAGAGAGAGAGGAAGAGGGGAGAGGGGAGAAGGAAGGGAGAGGTAAACACTTAACGCTAAGAATTAATATTATGAGGTTTAGTTGTTAGAGAGAGAGAGAGAGAGAGAGAGAGAGAGAGAAGAAGAAGAAGAAGAAGAAGAAGAAGAAGAAGAAGAAGAAGAAACCACCACCACCACCACCACCAACCTTCCCTATTTCCTCCTTCAGAAATCGCTGCTGAAGAAGGTACTAGGGCAGATCAGCGAGAACAGCCCCTTGTATGCCTCAGTCTCGGACCACTTTGAGCTGTGCCTGGTGAAGTGTCGGACCTCCAGCCAGTCGGTGCAGCACGAGACACTTTACATTGATCCCAGAGCCAAGCATTGCTACAGCCAAGGCCCCCTCACCGCCAATAGTGAAACCTGAACACACACGCACTCACTCTGGTAGATAGATTGACAGATTGATAGATAGAACACACACACGCGCACACACACACACACACACAGATAAAATGTAAAAGAAGACTAACATGGACACAAGCATGCACACACACTGGTAGATAGATAAATAGATGGATTGTCTGATAGATAGAGAGGTAGAACACACACACACACACACACACACACACAGGTTGATACATACATAGATAAAATAGATAAAAAACAGTGAAACATGAACACACACATACACACACATATGCACACACACATACACACATGCATATACATACACATATACACACACAGGTAGATAGATTGATAGGTAGAACACACACACTCATACACATATACTCACATACAGGTTGATAGATACATAGAATGATTGGATAGATGTTTGAGTGGTGTAGGATATGACACACACACACACACACACACACACACACACACACACACACACACACACACACACACACACACACAGACACACACACATAAAGCGAATGTGACTCAGTGTAAATATATTAATAAGTAAATGAGTTGGTGGATAAACACACACACACACACACACACACACACACACACACACACACACACACACACACACACACACACACACACTTCTTGGCTGGTCCAGGAACTCTCATCATTAACGTCAAAGCAATTTTATATTCATTTTTTTTATTCAATTATTTTTTTCCATCTCACTGTTTTTCCCTCTTTCTCTTCCTTATTTTCATTGTTCTCCTTCTTTTGTTCATTTTGTTTTGATTCCTTGATTCTTTTCCCTCTCTCTTATTGTTCTTTCCTATTTTTCTTCCTTTTTTTCATGATTTTCCTCCTTTGGTACATTTGTGTTGGTGGGGAGTACACTTTTTGAATTAGCTTTTGTATCTCCTCATCTACACATTCCTCTTATTGTTTATTTTACTATTCTTTCTTATTCTTCTCTCTTTTCTTTTATATTTTCACATTTCTCTTTCTCTTGTTCATTTGGGTTGGTGGGGTTTGTACCTTTTGAATAAGCTTTTGTATCTGTTCATCTACATATTTCTCTTATCCTGTTATTCATCTAGTTATTCTCTCTTACTGTTCTTTTCTCTCTTTTCTTCTTTTTTTTCCTTCTCTTGTTCATTTGGGTTGGTGGGGAGTGTACCTTTTGAATTAGGTTTTGTATCTGTACTTCCTCATATTCCTCAGTTCTTCGTTATCTTCCACATTTCAAGCACTCCACTCATCTTCCTCCACTTGTTTTCCTCCCTTCACCACCTCAACACTTTATATTTTCATTCCACATCCTCTCATTCCTTTATTTTTCATTATCTTCCATATTTTAAGCACCCATTCATCTTTTTCCACTAGTTTTCCTCCCATCACCACCTCAACACTCAATAATTTTCCTCCACATCCTCTTTTATTCACATTTTCCACATTAAATTTTTGTGTCATAGGTTGGTATTCAGAGATGCTTTGTTCTCTCACCTCGACTATTTTCAAAGGCCACAGAAATGATTAGCGTCATTTTCAAGAGTGTTTCTCCAGTTAATAATGCAGAAATCTTGTTACTCTGCCTCTAGAACTACAAAAACGTCCTTGAAAATGTTCTATTCTCTCACCATGATTGTTTTCCCAAGCCACAGAGATGACAAGCAGGGTTTTCAAGAGTGTTTCTCCAGTTGATAATGCAGAAATCATGTCAATCTGCCTCTAGAAATGTAAAAACACCTTAAAAAAATAATGTAAATTTAGATAAAGCCTTTTAGTAATAGTGAAGGTGAAGCGCAGGAGTGTTTGTGAATTCCAACCATATTTTTGAACACGTCCTGACACTTGGTGGGTTGGCGTGGGTTGGTGTGTTCTGTGGCAGCTGTGTGTGGGGTGTATACAGGGTACCAGGGTGTAGGGTGTAGCCAGGGCCTTGTCAGGGTGTAGAAGGGTGAGGATGTCTATGTGTGTGTATGTGGTAACCTTTTTTTTTTTTTTTTTTTGTTTTGTTTTGTTTGTCTTTGTTTGGGAAATTGTGTCTTTTTCTTTTTCTTTTTTCTCTTCATTCATATATATTTTTTTTTTATCATTTTATTTGTTTTTATTTTGTCTGTGTTGGAAATTGTGGTTTTTCTTCGTTTTTTGGTTGTGTTTTTCTTTCTTTCTTTCTTTCTTTCTCTCTTTTTCAACCTTCATCATTTTTTTTTTATCAATTTTTTGTCTTTTTATTCATTTTCATTGTCTTTTTGTTGTAATTACTGTGCTCATCTTTATTTTGGTCCTGTGTTTTTCTTCCTTTCTCTTTCTTTGTCTCTTTTCATTCATAATTTTCCATTCATAATTTTCTTTCAATCTTTTTATTCCTTTTCTTTGTTTGTCTTTGTGATGGAAATGATGTATGTCTTTATTTTGGTTGTCTGTATCTTTCTATCTCCATCTTTCTCTCTTTTCATTCATTTTTACATTTATCTATTTTTCCCTCCTATTTTTCTATTATGAAGGGTTAAAATGACAACTAACCTATATTTACCCTTCCTTACCCTTATTATACCCTTAGTTACCCATATTTACCCTAATTTTACTTAACTTTCCCTAATTAACCCTTACTTAATCCTTACTTAACCTTATTTTATCATTATTTACCCTTAACCATTATTTAGTCCTAATTTCCCTGTATTTAGTCCTTATTTCCCATTATTTTACCCTTTCTCACCCTTCCTCACCCTTCTTTCCCCTTATTTACCCTGTGTGACCCTGGCTACCCCTGCCGCTGGGTATATTAGTGTAGGGCTTTCAGTGTGTGTGTGTGTGTGGCATGTGTGGTGTGTGTGTGTTGTGTGTGTGTGTGTGTGGCAGTGTGTGGTGTGTGGTGGTGTATGGCAGTGTTGATGTGTGTGTGTGGTGTGTGGCAGTGCTGTGTGTGTGTGTGTGGTGTGTGTGGCAGTGGTGGTGGTGGTAGTGGTGAGGTCTGCCATGCCACACCACATCACTCCATCCCATTGTTTGTGTTTGTTGTTGTTTGTGCTGATGACCGGCTGACGAGAAGGAGAATTTAGAGAAAGCACTTTGAAATAAATGCAAACACTTGGAAATGAGAGAAAAATACTTCAGAATAATAAGAAAGAATAATGATAATGAAAAGACACTTGAAAATAGTAATAAGGAAATGCTGAAAATAAGGAAAAACTTGAAAATTGTAAGAAAACACTCATTGATACTAAAAAACACTTGAGAATAAGAAATGTCAAAACGAGAGAAAAAAATTGAAAATAAGGAGAAATGCTGAAAACAAGGAAAAATAATAAGGAAAACACTGAAAATAGGAAAAAACTTGAAAATAATGAAAAATACATCAACTTTGTAAAGAAATAGATTGCTTCATTATTTATTATGTTATTTGTGATGATCCAGGAAATAAGAAGAAAAAAAAAAACAAAATAAGAAAAAATGTGAAACTCAAAAGAAATACACACCAGATCATGCCATTATGTATATTTTAGTTATTTGTGATGATAATTAGATAAAAAGAAAGAAAAATAAGATAGAAACACTAAGATATAAGTAAAAAGATAAGAAAATATATGAAACTCAAAAGAAATATATAAATACCACACCAGATCATGCCATTATGTATATTTTATGTGCAATTTGCTTAAAACAAGGAAAATAAGATAAAAACATTAAAATTTATAAAAGAAAAATAAGAAAAAAAGTTGAAATTGTAAAGAAATATATAAATGTACGCAAGATTGGTCTGTTATGTTTTTATGTGCAATTAGGTAAAAACAAAGAAAATATGAATAAAACACTAGAATATAAGTAGAAAATAAGACAAAAGGGTGAAATACTGTCAAGAAATGTATAAATGTCTCACCAGATCAGCCCACTATGTCTTTTTTCATGTGCAATTGTCTTAAAACAAAGAAAATAAGATAAAAAAAATAAAATATGAAAAAATTGGAAAAGAAGATGAAATAATATAAAGAATTGTATAAATGTCTCACCAGATCAGAACACTATGTCTTTTTCACGTGCAATTGTCTTAAAACAAAGAAAATAAGAAGAAAAAAAAATTATGATATATGAAAAAATAGGAAAACAAGGTGAAATAATATAAATAATTGTATAAATGTCTCACCAGATCAGAACACTATGTCTTTTTTCATGTGCAATTGTCTTAAAACAAAGAAAATAAGAATAAAAAAAAATTATATATATAAAAAAAAGAAAAAAGGTGAAATACTGTCAAGAAATATATAAATGTCTCACCAGATCAGAACACTATGTCTTTTTTTCATGTGCAATTGTCTTAAAGTAAAGAAAATAAGAAAAAAACACTAAAATTTAAGTAAAAAATAAGAAAAAAAGGTGAAATAATATAAATAATTGTATAAATGTCTCACCAGATCAGAACACTAAGTCTTTTTCATGTGCAATTGTCTTAAAACAAAGAAAATAAGAAAAAAAACACTAAGA